>NW_018164591.1:589620-670706 GCF_001263595.1 Phalaenopsis equestris
GAGTGAAAATGCAAACTTCTCCGCTTCTCCGGATGACCTCCGACGACAAAATGGATTGCACCAACGCGTCTGGGCCATGCCATCGACTTATGTACGAGCGGTTAAGGGCTATTGTGTGAAAACTCAAGGAGAAGTTCCTAATAAGACCTTAAGCTTTAAGAAAACATTCTCACTACTTTATCATCACATACACACACCAAATGCACAAAATTTACAAAATTGCACGAAGTCAGACTTCAATTGAGCCTAAAGGACGAGTGAAAATGCAAACTTCTCCGGACGACCTCCGACGACAAAACGGATTGCACCAACGCGTCTGAGACATCAATTTTAGTAGGAAAAAACACTCATATTGTCATATTTCTGACACAAGAAATTTGGCGCGTAAATTGATGAGTTCGTCAAAACGACTTCCGGTGGTGAAACGGACCGCACCAGCGCGTTTGGAACGTCAGAACTACCCAAAATAGACATCAATTTTGTTATGTTTTAACGCACGATTGAAAAGTTCGAATTGAATTTTATTTTTAAGAAATAATAAATTATTTTTATATTTCATCACTTAAATTATTAAAACCTACGTCCTATTTAGGTTTTCACCCGCACTCCCTTCCTCTATTCGACCCAATCACAGGTTCGAACAGAGCTGCTTGGCGTCCCACTCCCTTTCGCGTTCGTGCCCTAGCTCCACGGTGGATCCACACGGCTCCCGTCTTCTTCCCGTCTCTTCCTCTTCTCTACGTGGCACGGCAGTCGTGTGGTTCTCCAATTAGAGGAGGCGGGCTGGCTGACGCTCCTACTCGAGTCTACACGCTCTCCCCCTTTATTACGACTCATCATTTCCTCTTCTCGGTTGGTTGGCTAGGGTGACAAACGGTTGACATTCTCTTTTCTTTTCTTTGCCTCTTGGCTTCCTGGGGAGTTAGTTTTTTGTGTGAGGGGGTTGTTAAAAAAATTCTGAGAAAAAAAAAAGAGGGGTTTCTAAGAGAAGAAAGCTTTTGGAGGAATTTGTTGTTTTTTTTCTTTCTTCTTTACTGATGGGAAAGCTACTTCTTTCTGTTTTTGTCGTTCGAGAGGATATCTTCTTCCTCTCTGTTGTTCGAGGACCTTGCGGCCTGGATTTGTCGAACCGGGAATTAGAAAATCGTGGGAGCTATTTGTGTGAGGCTTTCAGGAAAAATTTCTGTGGGGTGTTTTCTTCAATTTACTTTTTTTCTTCTTAAGTGTTCAACTACACTAAAGAGGTACTCTCCTTCTCCTCCCTATTCTTTTTTTACCAAGGATGGCATGTTGAAGCGTCTCTATCTTCTTGCAAAGATTAACGAAGGAGTATTTTAGTTTATTTTGAAGTTAAGACATTGAATATATGCTGGAAATTATATTTGAGGCTTATGTGTTGATTCTTTTGTTGTCCGTTGTTAGAATATATACTGGAAATCACTTTTTATGAGCTGGAAAATATATTTGGGGCGTATGTTTTATTCCTCTTGCTGCCCCTCATTAAAATGCATGTTGGAAATCATTTTTATGAGCTGAAAATTATATTGGGGGCTTATATTTTGTTTATCTTGTTGCCCCTTGCTATAACACATGCTGGAAACTATTTCATGAGTTGGAAAAGATGTCTTTGGGGCCCATATCTAGCTTATCTTGCTGTCCCTTGTTTGAATGCATGTTGGAATGAAATTATCAAGGCTTCTATTGTTGATATTCATGCTTACAATAAATGCTGGAAGGATGTGATATGTTTGGCCCATTTGGTGGTCTAGGTTTTGGCTCTTTTCGATATAAAATTTCAATGGAAATGCTTCTATGTTTTTCCCATTTGATATGCTCAGTTTTAGCTCCTTTAACGCTGAATTTATGTTGGAAATTTTTGTCATGTTTTTTCCCATGTGGACAAGTTCGGCCTTGGTTTTTTTTGAAGTTGAATCCTTGTTGGAAATTTTTCTCTGCTTTGGCCCATTTGGATGAGCTCTGTTTGGTTTTTCTTTGTGATTGAATTATAGTTGGAAGCATTCTTTCTATTTTGCCCTATGCATTGGGTTTAGTTTGTTCATGTGTTGGGTTTGGGTTTGGACTCTTTCGAGTCAAATTTGTATTAGCAAATGGTCTTTGCTTTAACCTATGTGCTCGGTTCATTTTGAGCTTCTTCTAGGTTGGAGTTAGCTGAAGTTTTTACACTATTTCAATTCATTTGTTGGGCTTGGTTTCACTCTTATCTGGACTAGGCTTGTATCCTTTGTTGGGATGGTTTGGTGGCTGTTTTGTTCCTCTTTCTAGCTATGCCCGTAAGCTTGTTTGTGGGTTTGTTTGGGGTTGGTTTAATGACTGTTTTGTTCCTCTTCCTAGCTCTACCAATAAGCTTGTTTGTGGGCTTGTTTGGGGTTGGTTTAATGGCTATTTTGTTTCTCTTCTTGGCTCTACTCGAAAGCTTGTTTGTGAGCATATTTGTGATTGATTTTGTGGTTGTTTTGCTCTTATTCCCAGCTCTACCCGTGAGTTCAAATGTATAGTTGGTATATTCTACAAAATCTAAAACTATTGGGTAGTTTATTTACAAAAATCTGAAATGCATTATAGGTAGAATATTGGTCTGAGGTTCTATGTTCATTCTCTATTATTGCTACGTGTTTTCTCATTTGTTGAGGCTCGGTTTTGACTCTTTGGAGCTGGATAAAAGCTGAAAATATTTCTCTGTTTTCCCCATACATTGGACTTCCCATGTATTGGACTTAGGAATTGTTGTTGGATGCATGCACATCGAAGTTGAAGCTTTCTTAAGTTGTCGGAGTGCCTGTTGGCCTTCTTCTTTAGTTCTTTTATGATTGAAGATGTTTTATTTGGGATTGGTTTTCCCCTTCATTGTCCCTGGCCTTCATTGTCCCTGGCCGCAAACGCAAATCTTAATGTGGTAAACTTTCACATTTGTTGTGAAGGTCGGCTCATTGATTGGGTGAGCCGTACTTGGAGCACTTTTTACTAATATGTTTGAGCTACATTTTAAAAGTTTTATTCGTCACGTTCTAAAACTTTATTCGTGTAGGTTTAAATTACATTTTGAGACTCTTAAACCCTTTTTTGATATTAACTCGGTTTTTTTAACGAGTTTTAAACGCCTTTAGGCCGATACACTTGCGATTTCGCATTAGGCTTTACTGATTTGACTTTGTTTTAAAAAGTGGATCAGCCTCCTTTTTTCATTGGCTTTGTTTTTTTTTTAAACGGTCAAGTTAAAAATGAGAATTTTCGATTTAACTCTTTTTTAGAAATGATTCATGATCTTAAAGAAAAAAATATGAGGAAAAGAGAAAGTGAGAGGAAATTAAAAATGAAATTTGGTCTGTTGAGATGATAGAAACTTAAAGAGGAGATAGAATAGCAAACCATTCACCATTTCTTTTGCATAAGAAAGATGAAATTGTAATTGGAAGAATAGTTGAGATTTGAAAGAAATTAAGAGTTTAAAAGACGATTAGGAGCATGGATTGAAAGATCAGTAGACTTGCATCTAGGTCCCTTAAGCTTTGAACAAACTTAAACACAATTGCTTTAACTAGGATTGAAGCACATTTCACAACCCTTTTGCCAAAATTATAAGTTTACCCCTCGGTTTTAGGAGTCTGATAGCGAGCTAAGCTTGATCTAAAGATGTTCGAAGATTAGTTGAAAGACACTTAATTGTACACTTTAGAACACTTCAGGCTCAAACTAAAGCGTAGGCTTTCTAGGTCTTACGAGCACACTCTGAGAGAGAGTTCATCATCCTAATTTTTAAATGAACCTAAAAAACCAGACATCTGACCCTAGCTCATAAGTTAATTAGGACACTAGACACGATGGTGCACTTGGTTGTGGTTCATGACTGATTTAATTAAATTAAATAATGAAATTATTGTCTTAACTTGACCAAAAATGATACCCAATGCTCTGGGATTTGAGCTTGAATCTTACACTCAGATCTTCCTAGCAATTGGGAACATTCTCAATATCACATATAAATTTCTTATTCTTTGTCTTTTATATGTGATATTGTGTTTTGTTTTGTTTGTTTGTCTTTTTCCTACAATTTGTCGATTTTCTTAAGTTTTTCAGGTCGTGTTTTCTCCTTTTTACACAACACATACTAGCTAAGCTTAAAGGAGCAGCAGTCCTCTCAAATATACAGGTTTAATTTACATTACAACATTTTATTTCACAGCATGTTATATTATTTTACTAGTCTGTTATATTGTTTTCCTGACATGTTATGCTGTTTTCCTGACATGTATATTGTTCTCCTAGCCTGTCATACTATTGTCCTAGCATGTTATATTATTTCTTTTTTCTTTTATATCACATGTTTTATTTGCTTTAATACACACTATACCTTAGTATAGGATAACCTAGTGGTTAGGTGCGTTTTCAAAACTAAAACTAAATCTATAGGTGCTACGACGAAGAGCTTGGAGCGAACACCGTGGGCAGCACGATGATGATAACAACTTCAAGGTGGATCTGCAACAACAAAAATAAATGCACAACACTGTACACTATTCAGTTTAAATAACAACCCCTAGGATTTCGAGATAATTTGTCTAATGCAGCGTAAACCCTCATATATCACCTTTAGGCTTTTGCACAACCCTGATTATGTAATTATAAGTCCTAACACTTTTAGGATTCCGAGGTTGTTGTATGTTACGGTGTAAATCCTCCTATCTTTTTAGGCTATTTGATTATGTAATTATAAGTCCTAACACTTTTAGGATTCCGAGGTTGTTGTATGTTACGGTGTAAATCCTCCTATCTTTTTAGGCTATTTGCACGATCAGATATCGTACAAATATAAGTCCTAAATTTTAAATAAATTGCAGGATTAAACATTAAACATCATTTCAAAGACAAAAAACCAAACATTAGAATAGTTGGGACGTCACAAATGATTTTTGAAAGTAACATTTTGATTTAAAAATAGGTGAGACCAAACGAGTCTCACATTTTGAATAGTTTGGGTGACTAAGCACGATACCACAAGTAATACACTTATCCCAAAGAATAAACATATCACCTATAATAGACTCAATCACCTAAACTAAAAAATTTTTATGATATCTGTTTAGTCTGCGAAATATTTTATTTGCCGACAAGTTCCCCTACCTAATATAAGAATTAAATAGGGTTTATTTTATATGGGTTTCAAGTTCCCTATAAAAACAAACCCTATAGTTAATTACATCTTAAATGACTGGGAAAGCAAACCCTATAGTTAATTACATCTTAAATGACTGGGGTCACTTAAGAAAATTTTCGATTAAGAACAATGGTTTACAATAAATAGTTTTTCCAGTTAATCTTGTTTTTCTGTACAATTGTTTCCATATATTTACAAACAAATATACCGTAGTCGACGCTATTAGGGGTGTAAACGAACCGAACACGAACAAATAGAGCTTGTGTTCGTGTTCAGTTCGTTTGAAATTTAGTTTGTTTGAAATAAGCTCGTTTTCGAAATTGTTTGTAAAGTAATTGTTTGTGTTCGTTTCTTAACGAACGAGTCGAACACAAGCTGTTCGCGAACGACGAGTCAGTTTGACATCCTCAATATTAATATATATAAATAATATATTATATTAATTATATAATTTATATTATATATATATATATTCAATGTTTATATTAGTATACTATTAATATAGTACATTAATATATTATTATTAATTTATTATATATTATAATTTATAAAATTTAATTTTTTAAAATATCATAATTTTTTTATATATAATTATTTTTTATTTCGAACAATAACGATTCAAACAGGAACGAACGCATCACTGCTCGTGTTTGGTTCATTTAACTAATCGAATGAAAAAAATTTGTTCACGTTCGTCTCGTTTACTTATCGAACAAATCGAACACGAACTATTCTCGAACAACAAACTTTTTTAACAGCCCTAGACGTTATTACTTTGTGTGGGAATGTCTCTGGTCGTGATAACATTCCAATTACTCGGGTCACTACGGAAAGCATTCTCGGTGTCCTTACGAAGATGTCTTATCTGGTAATACAAATGATTGTTTAAAACAATGAAAGAACAAATAGTTTATGTCAGTTGTTAGTTAGATAAGACTTAGAATTTTATCATGCCGTGTGACTCCCAAATGCATTTTATTTGGCAATGAGTCGTGGAATCTTCATTTGCGATCCTTCTAGTTCCCAACAAGTAGAGTCCAATGCCTATTATTAATTATTGAAACTAAAATTGTCTCTGCCTGAGATACAGCTTCCACTGTGATGTGGGCAACAATATCTCGAAGAGGATGGTATCTAAACCCCTGCATATACAAAATAAATGAGTTTAAAAAGAGCATGAACAATTAACATTAATGGGAATTTTATTACTTACCAAATGTGTCAGAGAGACGTACAAATAGGGTATAAAAGAATCAGGGGACTGACACCGACGGTTATCTAATCCAATGACAAACAAATCTACATGTTCTACCCCTACCTCTTTATTATCCCAAAGTGCTTCAAGGTCATTTCGACTTATATGAATGTGACCCTGAGCAATTATTATGTCAACCCTGCAAATTGATTGAACAATATTTATTAGATTTAATAAACAATTGACAGAAAAAGTGTTTTGTTTTATACATACCTTTCTCTGTACATTCTTAAACAAGTATCTATCACCTGTTTTGTACATACCTCCTCCCAAGTTTCTTCAGCCTCCTTTCCCTAGCTTCATCGAGCTGTGGAGATGGTATGATAATTGGCGTAGAAGACTCATAAATATGTTGTGCTAAATCATCTATATTCGAGGTCGGAACTTCTTCCATCTTCTTTCTCTTCACAACAACAAATGGAGAACTAACCATCCTCTTTTTCCTCAATCCTCTGGACTTGATTCTTCGGACTAAGCTATCAATTAGGTCTTTAGGGATGCCTTCTCCAGGTTCCCCGACACATTTATTAGTTTCACTATCAGGTGCAGCTTCATCGAAAGCAGTCATTCTACCTATCGGCTGTTCTTCTTCAAGAATATCGGGTCCCCACTCCTGTTCCGACGCTTGCTCAATATGAGCAGGTGGTTCTTCTTCCTTTTCTGGGTTTTTCCCAGTAAATTCAGAATCTACAGGAGATTCCATGGGAACTTTATTTATTTTTTTCTTTATTTCGTTGATGTCGGTCTTTACCTCCATCAGTGAATACTCCAAAAAATATTTTAAGTTATTTACTGAATCCTTCAATTGAACTAAAATTTGTTGTTGTTCCCTCAAAGTTTGTCATATCTCTTCAAAACCAAAATGTGAATGTGTAGGTGGCGGGATGCTGCGAGTCTGTACAAAAGGAATAGCATCATGAGACTCTAGTGTTGTTCGATGAGTGTGAATTTCGGGTTCTCCAATAAACTTTGCAGGAGACGAGATCGGGTCAACTAGAGAGGCAAGTAAACTATGCTCCTCGTATATTAAATCAACAAAAGAATCAAGAACCTACAAAAACATTCATTATAAGAATTAAATAAGGTGGTCAAATACTAAACATAATCTTGAACTTAAAACAGACATTAATATCATTCACATGTACAGGACTAAGCTTCTTAAAGAATAAATAATTCTTCGAAGGGTTCCACCCTGTATTTATTGGCCACCTCAACATACGAGGTCTTGCGTCAGGATAAGCCGAGGCTATCACAAGTGTGCGCTCATAAAACAACAGTTACATAAACACAATTAATAAATCAAAAATTCATATAACCCAAATAAGATGAAAATAAAATTTTTTGATTGAGGTTGAGCAATATACTAACTGTTTGAAGAAAAACAAACCCGTTCATGTGTTTATGTATCTAAATGACTGACCCATCCTTATTTTCATGGCGCAAGTATTGACCTGCTCAATTAGGTGATCACATACTGTTGCGGCACAATTAAATGAAGAAAAACTATCTACATTCTCAGCAAATGAAAATAGTCATGTGGGTACACTAAAATTGCTGGAAGAAAATAATAAATTAGACAACAAAAATTTAATAATAAGTTCATCAAGACTAGCAGATGAACTCTCCAATAGTTCACTCTTTGCTCGCCTTGCATCTACGTCATTGACGGGTTTTTTAGACCAAGTTACTGTAGGACCTTTGTTGGGCATGCCAATCCACAAGAACTTGGTTTGCATCAAAACTCAGCTCTTCCCCCCCGCACCCCCCCACAATCTGAAAACCAATCTATTCATATCCCAACAATTCAATATGTGCATGGTTAGGATGTGATTTTGAGGATAGGGGGACAGATCAAAAAACTGATTAAGCTTCATTCTTTCCAGAGTTGACCACGTCTCCCGAGAGACAATTGACCGAACCTTATCTAACACCTCTCTAACTGCTGATGGTCGGCATCTACAACTCATTGATTGTTTATTCATCAACCTATAGGAATAAGATGCATGGAATAACCAAAGAATGCTTATTCATCAATATACAGGAATAAGACGCATGTTATTAATATTGTTATTAATACTGTTATTAATACTGGAATACCCTAAAACTACATCAACAATAACTTACGCAGAACATAATAATTAACAAAACAATACCTTAAAAATAACCCAGAAATAACCTACGAATAACTTATGCATAACCTAAAAATATCCTAGGAATAGCCTATGAATAACATACGCATAAACCTGCAAATAACCTAAAAATAACCCAGGAATAACCTACGAATAACTTATGCATAACTTAAAAATAACCTACAAATAACCTAGGAATAAACCACGCATTATTTCAAAATTAACAAAACAATACCCTAAAAATAACCCAGGAATAACTCACGCAATACTTCAAAATTAACAAAGCAATACCCTAAAAATAACCCAGAAATAACTCACGCATAATCTGCGCATAACTTATAAATCACCTGCAAATAACCCAGAAATAAAGTAGGAATAACCTAAAAATAACTTAAAAATATCCTCAAAATCACCCAGGAATAACCTAATAATAACCTACTCATAACTTAAAAATTAACAAAATAATACCTTAAAAATAACCTAGGAATAACCAAAGAATAACATACTTATAACTTAAAAATAACTTACAAATAACACAGGAATAACTTACGTATTACTTCAAAATTAACAAAATAATATACTAAAAATAACGTACAAATAACCTACGAATAATCTGACATAACCTAAAAATACCCTATGAATAACCTATGAATAACCTGCGCATAAATCTGCAAATAACTTAAAAATAACCAAAGAATAACCTACGAATAACCTACGCATAAATTAAAAATCACCTGCAAGTACCTTAAAAATAACCCAGGAATAACCAGAGAATAAACTAAAAATAACTCACGAGTTAACTTAAAAATAACCAAAAAATAACCTACGAATAACCTGAAAAATAACCCACAAGTAACCCAAAAATAACCCAAGTTTAACAAGAGAATAAGATATGCCTACCTTACAAATAACCTACGAATAATTTAAAAATAACAGATGAATAACATGGAATAGCTACCAATAAGTACTACGCTTCGGAGTAACTCAATAATAACCCAATAATAATCAAACTAATAACCTAAACATAACCTGAGAATAAAACGATGACAATTACCAAAAACAAGTTTTCCCTTTCAATGCCCTCCATCATCTTCGCCTCCTTCTTCTGTTTCTTTGACTTCATTGGCTGCTCGACCTCCGTATTCTCAGCCTCTTCTGATACTGCTCTTGAGCTCTCTTCGGCCTGTGCATACTCTGGATCATCAAACGCCATCGTCTTACGGCTTCGAAGCTATCGAACGAGGGAAATGTGAAACCCTAGCAGAGCGAATAACGAAAATGTAGCAGAAAAACACTAGCAGAAAGTATTTTTGAAACATCTTCTTCGACATTCTAACTCGAAGAGATGCGGGCTCGTACATCGGGTCGGTCAGCCTTTAGTGAATTTTTTTTTTCAATTACATGGACAAGCGGGTCCCACATTTTCCACACGGCCAAATTTAATTGGTCAGCGTATCATGCGAACCGTCAGGTCTCCTGACCGAAAAAGCGCTCTTCAGCTAGAGCAGCTGGCCGAAAAGTTATAAGGTAGGATTTTTTTTTTTAAGTAATATATATATATATATATATATATTAAAAAAGTGTGTTTAATAATAATACTAATAAAAAGTTTTATTGAATTCAGGACACTAACAAATGGTGAATTCATATTCGAAGAAAAAGTTGGAGAAGGGTGCAAGGGATGAGACCGACTTGAAAAATCTAAAAGGTAAATGTTAAGCCTTATGTTATTATGAAAATTAATGATACAATATGCTAAAGTAATTAATGTTACTAAATTTTTTTAGATTAAAAAGTGTGAAAGAATCCGTTAAATTTTTGGGCTTTAAGGAAGAGGTGAAGCAAGACATTCGAGAGAGATAAGATAAAGATTTACAAGTGATTATTTTCTTTTATGCATTACATTAATATTTTAGTAAATGAATTATTATTTTATTAAATGGTTTAAAATAAATTTTTTTAGTTATAGCTTGTATATTGAAAGTCTGAATAACATAAAGAACGTGAGGAAAATAACTTACATATGAAAATGTGTTATAAAGAATTTTAATTGATATGAAATATTAAGTAAATGATTAATCATACAAAATTATTCTCAGTTAGTACTGACAGATGATGCAAAAGACCCGTGCACGCAACAGAAAATGATAAAGGTGTACCTTCGGATACAAAAGGAGAGTACCATCGAGTACCTTTTGAGAGTACATTCGAATACATTTTTTAGAGTGTCTTCGAACACATTTTTTAGGATACATTCGGGTATGGCAGTAATCTTATTATGATCATTAAAGATGTTAAAATGATAAATATTTAAGGTGAAACAGAAATAAATAAAATTAAAGTGAAAGTTTAACGTTTTACAAAATAATAAATTGTACTTTCTTTAGGTCATTCATGCATAACAAACATCATAATTTAATCCATATTAGATTATAATTATTCATTAAATCAAATTTACAGTTGAAGTTAATATTTTCTTTCAGGTTGATATGTCTCGTAGAAGAGATTTAATTTAAAGGAAGAGAACCATAGCTAATAAGTACTAGTTATCAAGTGTTTGTAGTTTTTTATATTGTTTCCTGTAGATATTGATACACTGCTCTTTACTGGTTGAGATGTGATTTTCAGATTAAGTTGTTTCTGAATGTTTACTTTTATTGTAATTTATGGTATAATTACGTTTTTATATATTAGAAGTTTCTGAAAATTTTTATGAAAAATAAAATAAAAATATATAAGTTTCTGAAAATTTTTATGAAAAATAAAATAAAATGTTGATATCGTCTGACCGCAATTTCTGTCGTAGTTAATTCTACACACACGCGCGCGCGCGCTCGCACACACACACACACACACACGCACATATATATATGATGTTGATATCGTCTGACCGCAATTTCTGTCGTAGTTAATTCTACACACACGCGCGCGCACACACACACACGCACACACACACACGCACACACACACGCACATATATATATATATATATGCTCAGAAGGCCAAATTAAGATAAAAATGTTTAAGCTTCATAAAATCAACTTTCTTAGAATAAAATAAGGCGGATAGCATCAGCCAAGCATGCATTTATAGGCTGATCATATAATAAACGGACAACTTAGCATTAACATATTTATTCAAATTATAAACCTAAAAGAACTTCTCTAGTAACAACAGTTTCAAATACATACGAAAAAAATATATAAAATGAAAATAGAATAACAACAATTACCTGAAAGTCAGCAAATGCAACAGAAACCCCGTTTCTCTTTTGCAGCAACAATTTTAAAAAGCCTGGGTATCTACATGGCAAAGCAAAGATTATCGGAACTCACTGAAGTAAAATAGTATTAATAACATTTACAGTACATATAAAATAATAAATTTCTCTGACTTGGAAAAGATGCTTGTCAGCTCTTGCTCAGAACAAGTTGGACCAAGATTAGCCACAAAAAGTGTAGGGCAAGGAGGATTATTTTGAAGAGCATAAGTTTTTGAAGAAGTCTGCAATTCCAAGAAGACATAATTAAAGTACTAACCGTAGGAATTTGGGCTAGCATGCAAAAGAAAAAAAAAAGGCACTTGCAGAAGTTCATGAAAGGTGAATTTGAAACTAGAGAAATTTCTGCATTTGGTGAAACAAATTCCCAGTACAAAATTGTTTGTGCCGTGTAAATAACAAGTATCATTCTTCCAACAAAGAGTAAAGAACACGAAAATCAGCAAGAAATATATTTTTAAACTGAATGATGGGAAATGAAAGCAGCAATAGCATAAATCATGACTGTAGAAACAAACATCTGCAGATATTGAAGAACATTATGGAAAAAAAACCTTCAGAGGCAGACTAGGAAATGGAATGAGCTTGAGATTGTATCATGCTTTCTAAAAAAGAAGTTATATATGGGCTATCCAAATAAAATGGTCATTACCCATTTAATAACAGCAATCTAAAGTATATGAATATACCTTTTTTTCTTTTTTTTTTCTTTCATCAGGTATATCCATATACCTTATACCTTATAACTCTTTATTTATTTATTTATCTATTTATTATACCTTCGAACTCAGCTAATAATCATCTACAAAAACATTCTTGAAATAATTTGTAGAAGAAGTCAATCCATATAGAACAATAACAAGTTTGTTATTGGAATGTGAATTAAGACAAAGAGCCCACCAGTTTTTTTGGGTCCACTTCATGAGCTTCATCATAGTGAAAGCTAATATGACTGCAAGAAACGAACAAAACAAACTAAGTCTCAAACTGCTTATACAAAATAGCCAAAGCAAAATGACAAAGTTCAAGGATCATATTCCATCTAACCACGCTCTCTAAATGACAATCAATTATATCATTAAGCTTGATCATATCTAAAAAATTGCATATTTAACTTGAATAAAACTCAAATACAAAAAACTAAACATTAAGCAGTGTGCCTTAACCTTTGTGTAGAAGGATAATCATATGTGCTGTAAGCAGAATTAACCTTTCCAGGCATGTGTATATTGCTCCCAACACCTGCTAGTGCGCAAAGTGTTCAGACATGTGCAACATGAGCTTGAGGAGTGTCACATGTGATTAGTAAGTTGTAATCACTAAAGATAAAAAGAAAATAAGAACAGACAACCTGAGATACCTAATAGTTAGAAAAGTTGATTATACTAAGCAATTTCTTGAAAACTCAGACAGGAACTTGTTAATTGTTATGACACTTTACAGTTTTCTCTAAATATAAACTAGCTTATAGTGAAACTATTTGCAGTTCAAAAGTTTTTGGGAAGGATATTGAAAAAGACCTAGGAGTATCTTGAAAATAATAATAGATGCACAAATGTGCGGGTTTGGGAAGGACTTTTGACTGGGATGAACAAGACCATTTGTTCTTAAGCAAGGCATACAACTCCCAAAAGAGCATTACAGCACTTACAAATGTTAAATACTAACCTTTTATTTGGTGTTTAGTAGATTTGGAATTGGACCTCGCAAGATCAATGTAAAGAGTTGAATTATTCTCAAGATCAAAAACCAAGCCCTATGAGACGAAAGAAATATCATTAGTTAAAAATAAAGCAAAGCACTTTAGTAGTGAGTAAGATGATGACAGTAAAGAGTCAAAAGCAGTCAATCAGTTACATTTTCAAAATTAGATTTCCATCAAACTAAACTATAAACTGGCCAGTTAGGTTAAAAGCAGAACAATGAGGGTCAGATCTGCAAATGGAATTTCAGTTAACAGAAACTAAGATTTCTATCTAATTTGGTGGTTATGGGTTTAAATCAAGCACATTTTACCTCTACAATAGGACAAAACTGTAAACATCAAACCCACCCCAACCTCCCCATTGGGAAAATGCTTCTTGCACTTAGTGCAATTATTGACATAAAAAAAAAACAAGGACATTGCTAATTAGAGATCATGCTTAAGCTTTTCTTAGCTGTATTTCGTGTATCTTTTGGGTTTTAAAACATTAAACCCTAGTATCAGTTTGGGAAAATTACCACGCAGCCTAGGAAATAGACTTTACTTGCAGTTAATATGGCTCAAATCCAGTGAAGGGAAGCAACAAACTCTCCAGATGTTGTTTAATCTCAACATAGTTAAACTGAGTAGCTGTTATGATAAGCAAATAAAAGCAAAACATATGTTTTCGTTTTCTAGATTTGTAAAGTTCCAGCAAAGCAAATAAAAGCTAAAAGAATCATCCATATACATATAAAAAGATGTTGAATAAATTCTTACATTCAAAGCATGCATTGCAGCAACCGCAGACTGCTGGTCAGCGAAGACAGCAAATGCATATGGCTGTAAACCAAAGAAAGATAAGAATGAGCTAATCATCAAAATAAGAAACTACATCATCAAAGATTAAAATGGGGTTCTCTGTGTATCAAGCATTGCATCACAATCTGAAATCATATACCTTCACACACATATTTGACACATACACTGATATTTCTTCTTATTCCATCTATGTGGCTGCATATTATGCAACATAACATGACATATCCACTTGCATTTGCCTCCAATTTGATGGGTCCTTGCAAGTTAGGCAAGGTTAGCAATGGTGCCTCACTTATTTTTCTCTTTGGTAGTGGAAAGTATTTCATACCATTGGCTCCATTAAAATTTGGAATTTTCTCTAGAAATGGCATATAAAGGGCAAAGAGCTACTAGCAAATGATGAAGGAAGACGCCCAAGAAGTTCCTTACATGTGTCATTTTATATGATCTTGTCCACTCCTGGATACAGTTGCTCACCTCAAACTCAGATAAAGGACAGACTTCTTTGCAAACTTCAAGAGGTGGAGTTAACATTGTTGCATCAGGTCAAAAACCGTCCTCATGTTCTGAATGGTACTCCCAAAACTTATTAAAGATAAATATATTATCTCGTTTGACAATAATGAAGTCATAATGGTAAAAAGCATAATGTCTTTCATCAGTAGCAAACAGGCAGCAAGGGTGACTCACAATCCATTCATATAAACAACTTCACACAATCTTACCAGTTGCATTCTCATTTATCTGCACTTAGAGATGGTCATATTTGAAACATAGCTAAGAGAATATGTTGGCGGCTTTAATTGGTCTAGCTGGTAATCAATGTATAGGAAAAGATAATGATTTTTACACTATTCTTTTCTAAGGATATGATATTTGGCATTTATCATCCACGTCGTCCTACTTGAGAATCACCACAATTAGTTATCCAAATGGAGAACTTCTGAATTGAATCACTCCATTCCTAAGCATAGCCTGCTTTTTAGCTTATTCTGAATTTTGGTACAGTACGAGATTTAATAGCCATGTGTCTACGATTAGTTGAATGTCATGCTTGATGTGTCGCTCTAGTGGAAACCATTGGACCTCCTTAAGAAGTGAGCTCCTCAATCAACTTTTGCACGTGCATGTCACCATTCTTACCCACAACAGAGGGGGCTAAGCATGTCTATTCTGCTTCAACAAGACAAACAAGCAATAATAAGAACTTCTAGCGAGCTTTGATAATATTTCATGCTTGGCCTATTTTACCATGTCTCATCAAGGAATTGCTGTTGTCCTTCAACAAGGTCCTTTCAGTTTTTTATGAACAAGAACAAGTATGATTGTTGATGTAGTGCTGCATATCTATCGTTTAAGTATAGGCAACCAAAGATGACCTATCGGATGTCAAAGGAACTACATCACACTAAATATAGTCAATGTAGCCATTGTCATAAAGAACGTGAGTCCAAACTGACAATCAATCTTTATTTCTAATCCTTTCAGGATCCAACCCAAAGGATAAGAACCTAGACGGATGTCCAACCCTAATTTCTAAAACAAATTGACAAATATGAGGTTATTTTAACCATTTGTGTCAATGATAACGTTGATCACCAATTGCTTGACCTGTATTCTAAAAGTAATTCATGTTACATGTTTATATTAAAGGGATGCCCCGCAACAATATCCTTTTAGCATTTTCATTAAAGATAAAAGATATATGGCTTGTCCACAAGACTCATTATTAAGGTGTCCACTATTAAAGTAGTTAATTTTTCTTTCTCATCCAACAGTTCAAAATGTATCTTCCAACATTTCTCCTTTGTGCTGGTAGGTCTCTAACAATGGTCATAGAACTTACCAAAGGTATTGTTTTTAGAAGAAAGGATAGTCATAAGATAATTAGATGCCTTATTCCCTATTTATTTTTAGAGAAATAGGACCCTTCTTATAAAGGTTATTAGTTCTTCTCTATACTATCTCAGTTCTTTTGTTCTATCACTTCTATGGCATCGCCATCATACAAGCCCGTTCAATCAACAATAAGGAATAAGTGGAGTTTAATTGTAGATTAAGAGAAAAGCCTTGAGGTTTACTTCATTGATGTTTTCATATTTACAATATTTACTCCCAAATTGACAGTTGAGCGCAAAAAACTTTGTAGTGTCCCCTTACATAGACTATACTAGTGGTTGCCTCATATTTTCATTTCTTGCATAGGTCCTCTACATAACTTCTAGAATATAATTCATGAAAAATCAACCCCTTAAATTGTCCTCAAGTTACTTCTTGATGAACAATATTTTTTAGATGTGCATTCCACCATACCAAAGCATAATAGCAAAGTTTCAATCAGAAAAGGCCGATATTATCACACATTCTATAACTGTGTAATGAAATCAGTTTTTGGTTCATCAATCCACAAGTCCAATTTCTTTATGTTAATTATTCCATTATAAATAGACATGCCCACTTTTCTTTCCACCTTGAAAGGTCATGCTCTTCTTCATTGCCAATGGTGACAATCACATATTCATCCCTATAAATCCACCCATGTTAACAACATTTGCTTTCATGAGCATTTTTTGTGCAGCAATTGGGTTATTATAATTTGGTGAAACCAAAAAATTGCATCTTCAACAGTTGCATCATAGAAACTACTTTCTGAGACAATCATCTAGCCACTTGTTTAGCTAGATTTGGAAGATTTTCACTCTCAATCATTTCAACCACTCCTGTCTTAACTCTGCTTTTATTTTTTTGGTGCTACACAAAGAATTCCTTCTCCAATACCTTGCTATCCTCTATTTATGTGCAACTTGTATTAAAGAACAATGCTCTAATACCAACCTGATCTCATACAAACTGTCAAAAACCTCTTACTTTTATAACTTAAGTCGATAATTAAGAGCCAAAGGGGAAAAGCGAGGGATATAGGATTTTCCATAAGCCCTAATGTTCGAGGGAATAAAGTTAGATATAGCTTACTGTCTGCTATTTGTTATAAATAATATTTATGAAGATGTAAATTCAGTCATTACGCTTCATGCCCCATAATCCCCAATTAGGGTTAATTATAGAGTTATGAGATTATCACAAGCTAATCACTCTCAATAATTAACCAAATTTATTTTCTAAACTAATTACAACTGGGTTCACATCGCAGAGAGTTTGCAAAAGCAAAAAGTTGGTACTGAGAAATTGACAACAATCAGAAGAAACGTGCTTCTGAAGATAAAACAAAAAGGTTATTTCCCGAATCAGGAATCATAACTCCTCAATTTAACATTCGTTGAAGTATCTTGCTGACTCAAAACCAGCTGAATTGTATCTAAATCATCCATTTTCAATTTCCATGAACAAGCTTTTACCCTCACCCTGTAAAGTTCCACCAAATAGTACAGAGACCTCTTAACAAAACACTCGCCATCTAAACTTCCGAGTGATTAAACGAAAACCACACTAAAATAAACAATGCACCCACAACCGAAGGGTTGAAGCAGCACGATACACAGCCACATAAAGGATGTTGCAGATTCCAACCTACACCATAAATAAACAAAGAGACAGAGATGGAGATCAATAATTACTCGAGAGGAATCAGTGGAGCTCCGAAGATGGGACGACACGTAGCCAGGGTATTCTCGGAAGAGGTTATAAATCTCCCGTGACTTGCAGTCGTCGGGAAGACCAGCGATGAAGAGGGTCCGGACTTCATCGTGATGGGTAGGGGGAGGGGGATGCGGGAGAGCGTAGCGGGAGACCGGAGGTTGAAGCGGATGCTGCGAATGAAAGTACGTCGGCAGGGGTTCATCGGCCGGCGGCGGATGGTGATACGGATAGTGGGAACTGGAAGGAGGCAGCGTGTGTTGATGGTAAGAGGAAGGAGTGGCTTCCATGGAGGAGGGTTTCTCCGGTGATGGGAACGATGGGACGCTGCAGTATTTATCGGGCAGCCGCTAAGGATGGGATTTTTCATACGGATATCTATTTAAGATTTTGTGCATTTACACCCTAATACACATAATCGGAATGTAACATTTTTTTAATTTTAAAGATGCTAATTGGTGGCAAGATTTATATAAGATTTAGGGTCTGTTTGGAGACAGCTGAGCATTATTTATAATCTGATAATTTACAGATTATCATAATAAGATGGTTGGTTGTTTGAAGGAACTTATTCATAGCAATTTAGGGTCTGTTTGGGTCAGCTTATAAGTGCGGACGATGTTTTAAAAACGATGTCTCACCGTTTGGAAATCACGTTTCGACAGCTTATCCGAAAACACGGTTTGTTTTTTACATTAAACGCAGGTCACGGGTCGAACCCTGTGGGTCACCCCACAAGCTGCCTCAAACGCACATTTATTTGCAGTTGTTTTTGGATAAATGATCATTTTGTCCATATTAAGTAATGTTGTTTGTAATAGAACTATTTGGGCAATATAATTGATATAACAGAAGTAGAAAACCAATACATAACAGTTTAAAAAAAATAAAATACAGTCCGCACTTACACATGAGTATCAAAGCTGATACAATTAAGTAATGTTGTTTAAAACCAATACATAACAGTTTAAAAAAAATAAGATACAGTCCGCACTTACACATGAGTATCAAAGCTGATAAAATAAAGATACAAACAATTACAAATACAATTAAAATTATTAAAATGTTGATTTTAAAACTCTGACGACGTATGTCATCAGCTAAATTTTCATCCTAGAAAACCATCCTATCCCAATCACTATCGGCAAAAGAATATGTCGGGATGTTGGCCCAACGAAAGAAATTGCACATCACAGAAACACCCATGAGGCAACCGTAGAACTGTCTCTCGTAGTTGTGAGTCTGACGTGACATGAGTACAGGAGTCTGTAGTCCGCAGTAATACAACACAACTAGGGGTGTAAACGAACCGAACACGAACGAATAGAGTTTGTGCTCTTGTTGGTTTCGTTTAAAATTTAGTTTGTTTGAAATAAGCTTGTGTTCAAAATTGTTCGTGAAGTCACTGTTCGTGTTCGTTTCTTAACGAACCAGCCGAACACGAGTTGTTTGCGAACGATGAGCCAGTTTGACATCCCTAATATTAATATATATAAATAATATATTACATTAATTATATAACTTATATTATATAAATATATAATATATATATTAGTATATTACTAATATAATACATTAATATATTATTATTATTATTAATTTATTATATATTATAATTTATAAAATTTAATTTTTTAAAATATCATAAATTTTTTATAGATAATTATTTTAAACTATTTTATATTTCGAACAATAACGATTCGAACACGAATGAACGCATCACTGGCCTTGTTTGGTTTATTTAACTAACCGAACAAAAAAAAATTGTTCATGTTCTTCTCATTTGCTTATCGAACGAATCGAACACGAACTCATTGACAAACTGAACACGAACTGTTCATAAACACGAACTGTTCGCGAAGAATGAGCTTTTTTGACAGCCCTAAACGCAACTCTGAAGGTCCCTGAAATTTTGAAACTCATGTTTCTACAGAGATAAAAGCTAAAAAATCATCAGTCCGATCAGAAAATTAAATTAAGGTTTAGATATCCACAAAAGAATTGAATTAAAAGAAAATGGCATTGAACAAAAAAACATAAATAAAAAAAAATGTGAGTGTGAGATATCAGCCAAACACATTCAAAAACCAAGAAATTTCCATAGAACAAATCAATCGAATACCCAATGAAATACAACTAACAAAATCCAACTGAAAGAGCATCAACTAACGAAAATTATCAGTTGCACTGTCCTCCTGGGAAACTATCGTTTCTCGATCACTGTCGGCAGTGGAATATGACGAAATGTCGGCCAAAGGGAAGAAACAGCACATCGCAAAAACACCCCTGAGGCTACCGTAGAACTGTCTCTCATAGTTGTGAGTCTGACGTGACGTGAGTAAGGGAGCTTGCAGTCCGTAGTAACACAACACAACTCGGGAGGTCCCTGAAGTCCTGGAGCTCATGTTTTCTACAGAGATAAAAACTAAAAAATTATTAGTCTGACCATAAAATTAAATTAAGGCTTAGATATCTACAAGAGAATTGAATTAAACAAAAACTATATTGAACAAAAAAACATAAATAAAAAAATGTGACTGTGAGGTCTCAGCCAAACACATTAAAAATCCAAGAAATTTTCATTGAGCAAATCAATTGAAAGCCCACCATTACCCAACGAAATCCAAATAACAAAATCCAACTGACAGAGCACCAACTAACGAACATCATTCCATTCAATACTTATAAATTGATCGTTATGAGAGGTCTTAGAGAGGATTTGAGGAAGGTGAGAGGTGAAGGAGCAGATGGGAGTCGAATCAAGCATGAGAGCTCGAGAGGAGAAGGATGTGGGATCGTGTTAGGTCAGACGAGAGAAAGGGCTACAAGGTAAAATGGAGTTAACAAACACGGGCCACGGGTCGATCCCACAGCCACGTATATTAAAGAAATAACAGTGACATTACGAAAACCCTGCTCGAACGTTTTAAGTAAACGCGGAGATGGTGTTTTCAAAATGTCGCAGCACCAAATAAGCACACCCAAAAGGGCCCTTAAGCTTCATTTGAGATGCCGATAGACCTCCGTTGCGTTCCATAAAATCTCGAGTGAATGTCGGAGGCTCGTTTCGTGGTTTGCCTTCTTCAAAAGTGCTTTAGCGCGAATTACTTTTTTCTCTATTTTTCAATCGCAATCTCCATTCTATTGTTCTGGTTCGCGTTCTGGATCAAAGCATTTATTTCAAACATCCATCGCGTTTACCAGATCATAAACTTTAATGGAGTTCTTAGAAGTGTTTTTTTCAACCAAATTTCTTTATTGTCAACGCCACGTCAAATGAACCTTATTTAAAAACTTACAGACCCTTGAAAAATGTCATCCTAAGAGCTCTTTTGAAATGAGTTTTGTTGAAAGAAAAACAATGGAGCTCATTTAAAGATCACGTTCATGGAACAAGTACTTTCATCAGCTATCTAAAATGGTGAAAAGTTATTGTTTTGTTGAAACAATTTCGTGAGAAACTACTTTGTCAAACAAAAGCAAATCAACACTTCGATTTTCACTAAAGACAAACAATGGAGCTCATTTAAAGGTCACGTTCATGGAACAAATACTTTCAGCAGCTATCTAAAACGGTGAAAATTTATTGTTTTGTTGAAACAATTTCGTGAGAAACTACTTTGTCAAACAAAAACAAATCCACACTTCTGTTTTCACTACAACGTAATGGAGGTTTGAAGACTTCTCAAATATGGCTTAAATCTCGTACACAAGATGGAATCCAATTCAGGTTTTCATCGATAGCTCAAGTCGCGACTCCTCTCTACTTTAGTGTCACGGTTTTATGATGTGAGTGCCTGAAGAGGGAAAAATACCATGAATGTAGTGTGCTAATTTTTTAAAATAATAATTCATATTATTTATTTCAACTATAAAGTTAAATGAATTCATTTTATTTATAAATTAATTTGACTGAATTAAAATTTATTGAATAAATTTATAAATTATTAATTACTGATTAATTAAGAGATTATTTTAGGTGTTGATATGAATTATATTCAAGTCATTAAAGATATATGTAGTACTAGAGTTGTTATGTTACTTATGTTAAAGCAGAGGAGGATTAACTAAGTATTTTTTTATTTTAGTTGGATTACATCAGGGATCAATTTTACTTTAATATCTTTTTAATTTAGTCATGGATGCTCTTATTGGACATTTACAAAAACGTGCACTTTGGTGTATAATTTTTGCTGATAATATCCTTCTTATGAATAAAACTAGAGAAAAAGTTCAGAAAAACTTGAAGTATGGAAGTTTACATTAAAGTTTAAAGACCTTCGTTTCGGTAGATTTAAAACGAAATATATAGAATATAATTTTGGTAGTAGTAGATCTAGTGGCAGAGTTGTAACAATGAGTGATTAAATCATTAAAATAAGTGAATGTTTTAAATTTCTAGGGTTTATTGTTCAAAGTGATGGTGATATAGATGGGATGTTGTTAGTAGAATTCAAGTTGGATGGTTGAAATGGAGAAATGCATCAGACCTATTGTGAAATAAGCATGCTTAGACAGAGAGAAAAATTGTATAAGATAGTGGTGAGACCTGCAATATTTTATGTCGCAAAAATATTGGAAAGAGAAGCATAAAACTAAGTTAAGTGTTGCTTAAATGAGAATGCATAGGTAGATGAGTGGCTTGACACAGAGACAAAATGTGATATGAATATATTTGTGAAAGGGTTGGTGTGGCTCTAGTGGCAGACAATATTAAAGAGAGCATCTTAGATGTTTTGGTCATATTAAAGATTGACTATCTGATTATCCAATTAGGATAGTAGAAGTTTTATATTCGACTTATTTTAAGAAAGATAGAGGTATACCTAAGTTTGGGCATGTTGTATAAAAATTGAACTTAATTTATTGGAATTAAATACAAATATGTCACCCAATAAGACACAATTGAGAAAAAGATTAATGTTGCTAACCTTACTTAGTGGGATAAAAACTTGTTGTTGTTGTTGTTGTTGTAATAAAGTCAATCTTTATAATATCTTTTTAATTTAAAATGTAAGGAATTATAAAATAATTCCTTATAAAATCATGAAGAGTTAATGGTATTGAGATTTTCGTTCAAGCGGCATCTCAACTTCTAATTTACCAATTTTAGGGTAGATTTCAGTGTCCATATTCAAAACAAATGAATCGAGCGTCCTTCATCAGGTATGATTTTTATTATCGAAGATTTCAATCTAATTTTTAATTTTGGACTTCACATAACGAGGTGGACTCTTCAATATTTAACTATGCTCCTTCTATAAGCTATGATCCTTAACCTAAGTTTGAGAAGTAGATTTATAGAATGATATTCAATAAAGTTTGCAAGATTATTGAAAGAGATAAATCTTAAGGAAAATTTAATTCCATAAGACATACATAACGAAAATTTTGGTCTACAAGTTAGGTTTCAATCAGAGAAGTTTTATTGTTTTGTAAATGGATGCAAGTTATTTTATATGTTTAATGTAATAGAGACTCAATATAGATTTCGTTGGACTCTAAATTCAAATTTCATAATTAAAAAAAAATAATAAAAAACAGAAAGAAGTTTCTTACAAGTGTCTTTTTTATCTATCATGTATTTCACGTCTTCAAAGATTATTTGATTATATGTGCATTGCTCCACACATGAGATGATATCATAGCAACTTAGAAAAAAATATTTCAATAAGTCATCATGCAAATGAAAAAGCATTGAAATATTTTTTTGTCATACATATCCTGAATTTGTTGTGAAGTCACCTAATGTTAGGCTTGGCTTATGCTTTGATGGCTTCATATTGTACCGTGAGACCGCCTCGCTGGTCAGTGATCGTTACGACATAATCTTCTACCTAAGATGGATGATTAACATATATATTTGTAGCCGTTGATGGATAAATTAGAAATTCTTTGCGAAACAGGAATCATCATATATGATGTTTCTATGAAATAAAATTGTTTAATAAAAGCATCATTAATGTGGATAATAAGTGATTGCCCTACGTATAAAATGTTCTTTTGATGAAGTATTGTGAGAAAGTTTATTTCTTCTATTGCATGAATTTATCTAAAACATTCACGCTTTAATATTACAGAAAAAAAATCATTTAACTGACCTCTTCTTCAATTTGGAAAATTATTTTATGAACAAAATTATGAGCACAATTGATTCTTTGAAAAAATATATTCATGTAAAATTGATTTGACCTGATGTTTGATATGTATTGATATATGAATTATGTGATGGAGGATTGATTCTTGTTATTTATGAGGTGGTGATAGTTTGCTTGGTTTATGCTTTGGTTTTTGCAATGATTTTAAAATTTTGGTTGTGAGACATTTCTTATTTGAATGTTATGTAAAGCAATGATGAAAAATAAATATCAAAAGGCTCAATTCTAAAATTGGTAAGTAATATTTGCCACATATACTACATGCTCTTAGATCACACATGCCAGCATTTGTTACATACTATATGCTCTTTGAGCACATATTTTTTTTAATTCTTCGTCACAGATACTACGTGGTCTTGAAGCCTGAATGATAAAATTTGTGATCATGGATGAAGTCTTCTTTGATTAATTTATCTCACTGAGCTCTCAGGTTGCATTTGGGGCACAGTTTTCACTGATTGTCGATCTAGTATGCATATATTTATCAAACTAAAAAATTCGATATTTACATTGAGGTAAAGGGAATTTTTTTAAATAACCAATATTGCTCATATATCTTTCCATAAATTATTTTTCCTCGAAGTAGAAGAAATTGAAATGAAATAACTTATCTAACATCTAAACTTGAAGTGTACATGGACTCAAAACAATTTACCATATATAGTTTTTCAAAAAACAACAGTGCTCATAATTCTCTCTATAAAATATTTTTCAAAATTGAAGCAAAAGTCAATTAAATGAAATAACTAATATAGCATCTAAACTTTGATATTCACATTGATTTAAATCAAAATTTTGAGAATATATTTTCAAAGGAACTAACATTGCTTATAATCTATCTAGAAATGCTTTTCCAGATTTAAACACAAATAAGTGAAAAGAAAATTATTATTTAACAACAAAACTTTGACATTTTACAAAGGTTCAAGATAAGTTTTCAAAATAACCAATAATGCTCATATATCTACTCATAAATTAATTGTCATGATTTAAGAAGAAGAAAGCAAATATCTAACATCTAAACTTCATGTTTGCATAAGATCAAACAAATTTCCCATGTATAACTTAAAAAAAAAAAAACCAACAATGCTCACCAACAATGCTCAAAATTATCTACAATGTCCATAATTCTCTCCAGAAAATGTTTTTCTAGATTGAAGAAGAGAAAAGTAAAATAAAATAACTTATTAAACATCTAACATGGATGTTTACATCGGCTCAAAGCAATTTCCCATGTATATTATTCTAAAAGAAGGAATAATGCTTATAATTTTCATTGATTTTTTTTTTTTAATGTGAAGCAAGATAAGTGAAACGAAATTATTTATCTAACATCAGAACTTTGATATTAGGTTCAAAATAATTTTTAAAAATAACAAACAGTGCTCATATATATATCTATAAATTATTTTTCCTGATTTAAGAAGAGAATAGTGAAAGAAAATAATTTCTAACATCTAAACTTCATGTTTGCATCAGATCAAAAGAAATTTCAGTGTATAATTTAAAAAAATATACTAACAGTGCTCATAATTTCTCCAAAAAATAAACCAACATAGTTACGTGAGCTCAAAGCAATTCCATGTATATTTTTCCAAGAGCACAACGGTGCTCATAGTTCTCTACAAAAAATATTTTTTTTAGATTGAAATGGAGGTAAGTGAAACGAAAATGTTTATATAACATCAAAACTTTGATATTTTACATATGTTCAAAATAAATTTTCAAAATAACCAACAATGCTCATTGATCCATCCATAAATTACATTTCCTGATTAAATAAAAGAAAGGTGAAAGGAAATAACTTATCTAACATCCAAACTTCATGTTTGTATCAGCACATAGGAATTTCTAATGTATAATTTTTCAAAAGAACCAACACTGTTTCTATTTTTTCCATCAAAACTTCAATCAAAAGTAATCCACATCCTCCCAAACACACCATTCAACGTTTTTGCGGATGAGAATTTGCAAAAATGGCGCCCAAAATTTGCGTATGTCAAGGGATACGCAGAAATGTGTACATAATAGGGTACACGGGGTTTACGGGGATTACAAGGGGTTATAACCCGTTGTATCTCCCGTGTAAGTCCCGTGTAACTCCCGTGTAACCCCGCTGTAACCTTGTAATCTCAATGGATAAAATAAAAGTGCGGGTTACAACTGAGTTACACGAAAGTTACAAGGAAGTTATAACACGCTTGTAACTCCTATGTAACTCCCATATAACGCCCGTGTACCCTATTATGTACACATCTCTGCGTACCCCTTGACGTACGCAATTTTTTTCCCTGAATGCTCCCTTAAAACCACATGTTATATAATGGCTTCTGATACTTAATAACACCACCAAAAGGAATCCATTAACTTTTCTTCCACTTTAATGCAGACTTACAAGCCACCAAACTAAAAATAAATTGCGTATATTGACTTCAGATAAAAATAGAAATAACATTTTTATCTCTATATGTAACAGAAACGAGGATAAACCTTAAATGAGTCCTGCCATATACAAACAGACTAAATTAAGTTATAATTTTGCAAGAAAATACTGTAATATTTTCTTTTTTTTAAAAAAAAAATATTTGTATTATCTTGGACAACTTTTCACTAAATTACTATTTACTAGAACAGGAAAAACAGTGATCCTAACATTTATGAATCCTCACTGCACCAGAAAATGAATAGAAGCAAAATAAAAGTTACATAAGAACTCCAGCTGCATTACCAAGAGCTTTCTTTGCGATTCTGAATTTGTGAGCAACAGTTTTTTCAGAGTTCGCAGTCACCACATGGTGACCAAGGAAGAAGACAAGGCCAGTTCTTAGAGTTTCAAGCTCCGGAGCAGCAGATACACGGGAGAATATGTTCCACACAAGGGCATCAGTGTTCTCAAACAGAGCCTCAAAAAGCATTCTGAAATGCATAATTCTTCTTGGTGTAAGCTGTGATGGATTCATGAGATCGACTGTCTTAAGTAGCGCAAGGGAGAGGGAGAAAGATGAAAGCATCTCTGAGATGAATCTTGCAAGGTTCATCAAACGGATCATCTCCATTGAATCGATTTCTTTCAAGTTATCCCATATGCAATACTGAAAAAATTAAAAAAAAAAAGAAAAAAGAAAGATCTACATAAATTCCACTCAAATCCTATGTATTTATATATCTAACACCTATAACTTCAATTTTTATACATATGTGATCTTAACCATACATGAAAATGTATATTTCAGTTTTTTAAAGTTAAATTAGTGTTAGTTTTATTTGATATGATAGAGTTGAGTGATATAAGTTTAAAAAAGCCTATAAAGAATTTGCAATTATAAGCCTATAATGCCAAAAAACCAATTCAAATTTGGAGAAGTGGATTTAGTCGGCTTGGATCTACTATATCCAAGAATTTTGACTTAATATGAACATAACTTCTTCATCAAAATTGAGAAATTGCTTTAGACCATTATGTGGAAAGATAATATCATTAAGGCTTTAAAATTATATTTTTTATAAAATTGTAATGGATGATTATGCTAGATTCAATTGATTAATGAGAGTTATGAAAATTACTTATAGTTAAGATGAGTTCGTCTAAAATGGAATTGTTCAAATAGGTAGGTAAAGTTTTAAAAAATCAAATGCTCTGAACACTAGAAAAAAAAATTAAATACATTATATCAACATTATACTCTAACACAAAAAAATTAATAAGAATAAACAAAAATACTATGTTAAATTATCTATGAGCATAACTTTTAGAGCAAGAGGACAGAAAAAAATTATTTTATGCAGAAACCTATAACAAGTACTCCAGGCGCTTCATGATTCGAATGATGCATCCAACACAAAAGAACATAAAGTTAAATGTAAAAAAATCAATTTATAATTAATTAAAGAAAAATTTACAAACATACCACACAGTTCTTATGTATTTACATATCTAAAAACCAAATTTTAATATTTATACTAATAACACTTTTGTCTCATAGTGTATATCCTTTTAAGAAGTTAATAATTGTCATATTTTTGATGTGATGTAAAAGATTTGACTGGTATACATGTAAATATGAAAGTTTAGGTTTTAAATATGTAAATACATATCAATTGTGTCGTATGTATGTAAACTCCCCTTAATTGAAATATTTATGGAATGACACTCAAGGTACCCATCACCCAAAACTGACAAAAGTGTGTGGATAGAGAATACTTACGAAGTGAGACAATTCTAAAGAAATTAGCTTAAAAACTAGCATTCGCCTACAATTCAATGTAATATGAGCTCAAAAAGGATATAATTCAAGAAGAAAACTCTTCCAGTATAAGGATGACAACAATACCTAACGTAACTTTAAACAAGTAAAAAGAATATAAAGAAATATTCAAGATTGCAATATATTTAAAAAAAATTAAGATGGGGGAAGATAGAGTAAACACACCTGCAAAGTAAACTTGTGGTTTTTATCATGGCTACAAAATTTGGAAGCTAAAACTGTGTAATACTTGTTGAACACCTTCTCTTGCAAGCAGCAGTCAAGAAGAACCCTCATGATTTCCCTATCCTGAACAATTAACAAAAACTCATGGAACGTAATGCATGCAAAAACCCAACAATAATGCATAGATGAAAATGAGTCAAGAGGAGTCCACATCCAGATTACAAACCTGTTTCCCAGACAAATCTAGTCGCAAAATCTTCTCAAAAGCATCAAGGTAGTCTTCTCCGCTCATAATTATGCAAAAAATAGCCCTTCTTACATCAGTATTCATCCTTTGTGAAGCCGCAAGTTGAACTAATTTTTTAGCTTCTTGTACATCCTTGTTGGAGGTAGTTGTCACTTCTTCAAAATTAACTGTGGTAGAATTGATTTCACCTGAATACCACCATTGTCCTTTCTTCTCAGGATCAAGAAGCTTACTCCATGTGAGACCTCGAAGAAGAACATCTTCTATGTGTAACTGCAGAAAAATTTTAGAGCATAAACATCTATGCTAATTAAACAACTGAACAAATACAAGAATAAAGAAAATCTATGACATTCGAGAAAAAAGTGCATTCAGACATACAAAAATATTTAAATCAGTCAAAATCTCCATGTAAATTATTTAAATGTGGTAAAGTTAAGATTTTGAAAAAACAATTAATTTTACAATAGAGAACCCGATATGAGGAAAAACAATTTACTCTGCTACAACAAATTAATCTGAATCAGAAATCCAAAACAAGAAAATAAAGTAACCTTTTGCAACCATTTCTTGATCCGCATATGATGAGCTGGATCCTCCTTTGATCGTTTCTTGTTATTCTTTATATCACATATGGTCTCAAGCATGAATTCCATCTACGGATCAATTGAATTAAACCTAAAAACATGTACACAAGTAGTAATAGGAAAAATATGTGGATAACTAGCTTACTCTTTTACTATTTATCTTTGGTTCTCCTTCTTTGATGCACTTCGAATCAGACTTCATTTCATTAACTCTGTTCTGGATTGTAACAACAAAATATTTCATGGAAGTTGGATCATCACCTCTTAGCTTCATTCCACAACCTATTCAATTTGTTAATAGATAAACATCCGAAAAAAACTTATGCACAATAAATCGTTATCTCAAATGTGTCAAAAAGAATACAAAGAAAAAAACCAATAAATCATAATGATTTTCAAATAATTTTGTATATACCTTACAAGATATGTACATAAGGAAATTGTTTAACATTGTAAAGGTGAGAGAAACTAACATTGTAGTATTGTCAAGATGGTTGACACATCTAACTCTGTTAAGCGCTTGTTCAAAACATCAAGAAGGTCAAAAACTAAATCACTGCAGAACAGGCAAAGCCAATATTTAAAGCAATATCCACAATGTGAGAAGTAGAGTGAAATATGAACATATGAATACTAGCCACGTAAAATACCTCACAGTATAATACTCCCAACTTACACGATTAAAAAAATAATAAAATATTTGGTTATTAACATACAAAGCATCTGAAATTGCAACTATTAACTTGGGGCCAGTTTAGCATCATTTTTTTTTCTTTTTCTTTTTTGGCTTTTCTTTTGTTTTTTTTTTAAATTGTTCGCTTTATTTTTCATGTGTTTTTTTTTAAATTAAATCACCTTATTGTTAAAAACACTAAAAACAACTAAAATTTATTTTGCATGTTTTTATAAACATTTTAATTAATTTTCATTATACAAACATGTTTTATTTAATATCAAAATATTAAGAAAACAAAAGAAAAATACAAAATAGAAAATAAAAAATAAAAACGATCCCACCAGATCCTTGGCAACTGAAATTTGAAATTTGCGATTACAACTTTAGCTCCTATTTACAGAAAGCCTTGAAGTTAGGACTCTTTAAAAAATAAATGAATACTTTAGAGCTAAATAAAAGTACTACAAAAATCAGTTTTTTCCTTTAAGGAATAAAAGATAGTGTCAATAAACATACAAATTTGGTGTATTTAACTAGCTTTTTTTAAAGTGATTATGAAAAATACAAGGCCATTTTACACGGCATACATGACTTTATAGTTGAATAGTTTAATTTATGTTAAATAAAAGAGACCGACAATGTGCTTATCAAAAATAGGATTGATTTTAGAACACGAAACTTCATGTATCTGTAATGGAAACAGCTGCTTTCTTAGCATTACTGAATGTCCTTACAACTTAAATTTAATGACACAAAGCTAAGGTTATGCTATCCAGTTTTTCAAAGAGCTTCCGTGTTTGCTAAAAAAGTTCCAAATTTGTTGTTTTACTTAAATTCCTCTAGAATTTGAATTAGCTAAAATTTCTCCCAACTCAGTTACCGATTAAAGCAATAAAGGTATATATAATAATTATCCAGCAAAAAAAAAAATGAATCAGGAGCATTAAATTCCATAAATAGTTAATGGAGTAAGAAATAAAATGAACTTTATTAATGGAATTGGAAGTTATAAGGCATCCAAGATAAAAATATCAGTATCTACAAGTATATTTATTTAAAAAAATGGGTAGCATGACCAAAGGAAAGTTTCAAATAGTAAGGTAGTTCGAGAAAATAGTTGAGATGCATTGCAAATCTCATTCTCCTCCTTCACCAGCCACTTTGATGATTTAATGCATTACTGCGTGATGCCTGGTTAAGAACTTCAGAAGTAGATCTTTACATAAAATCAATGCAAACAGCAAAAAAAAAAGGTGAATCAGATTAGAAAAGATGTATTGGGAAACCCAGATTTGTGGTATCTTGAAGCAGGAGTAAGTTTTGTTAAAGGCAGCCCGACCGCTCAACCAAGTACTATCCTCAGGGATCAGTGTGTTGTTAAAAGCAGCTTAAGCACTAGTTGACGTGCATGGTCGAGGCTCCACACACTCCAAGTAGGCACCATTATTCATTATATACATAATTGCATTGCATTAAGGCGCCAAATTTTAAGGAAAGCTACTTGTATTAATTGAAGAGATGAGTACTCATACTTTAAATATTGAAGATTTTTTTTTTTTTTTTGACTATGGCACTTTGACATCACCATCAACATGTGATGTGAAAAAAATATCAAGAGTTGGAGAAATAATGATGTACATTAGAAAGCATGTAAGATCATAAGTAGGCACAAGAGACTCAAATTTACAATATTAAATCTTGAGAAAGAAAAAGATAAATTTGCCGAGAAAAAGTAAGAAAAGAAGGTTTAGAAGTTCAATAACGGAAGACAATTTTGATGATGTCAATGATAAAACTAATGTAAGTCAAGATAGCATTACACCATATGTCAGGCATTTTTTAAACGAAAATAATTTAATTTCTTAAATTAGTAAAGAATGTACTTCGTGTGCATTATTTAGGAAAATCTACCTGTAAGATTTTCAAACTAAAAATTCAATTAAACTCATAAATTAGTAGTTTTTCTCTAACATAGTTAGATGTGAAAATTATAATTTATACTAAAAAATAATCCCAATAATTAAAATATTTTTAATATCTATTTACTTCTCAACATCTACTTGCAAGTTTATAGACAGTGTGGTAACTTACACCTCACGAATTCACACCACCTTGATAATGCCTGACGCTTTTAGCACTATAGTGGATATCCCCAGACTGAAACAAAAATTTATAAAAAAAAACATGTTCCAGAATAAACCCCATAAACTACTTATTGCTAGTCACGTTTTTATGAATTATTTTGGATAATTATATAATAGTTGTGTTTGCTTTTGAGTTGGCTGGTACCTAAATTACAATCAAATCATGATCGCTCGATGTCAGATCATAGTCAAGTTTGATAGGCATATGCGAGTAAGCTGGCAAGGCATTTGTACCTGAGTTGACACACCCATCAAAATAATAGAACAGACATTTTTTTGGGTTTATCAGTCAAATAGACCTAAATCGACTTTTTAATGTCATAATAGGATTTCAATCTTAATCCATTTATGCCGCAGCTCTAGTCGTTATCTGATAGTTATAAATCAGTTACAAGACCATTTGACTAACAAGTCAAAGTGCAACACCACCAATCACTTGGTTATCATGATACAACAAAATCCAGCTATGTTTTCTCAATATCCCCCTAAAAATTTGGCATATGATCTGAACTCGTAATAACTTTAAAGACTATTAAAAAGAGTAGAACATGTATAACTGACAGGACTAACCCTATGGAAAGCAATAATCATTTTGATATTGATATTAAATTAACAATGGATCAACTTGCGACCATTAATTAAATGAGAAAGAACAAAAATGAATGAAACTAAAAGAACACGTTAAGAAAACATACACACATACAAAAGACATTGCATACCTAGCACAAACACCAAAAATGTACAAGTGACATAGTAGTAATGAAATATTTCGCAATGAAAGGCTGTCAGCTTTATGGTATTCATCCTGAAAAATAAAACATATTTATTAACAGTAAAAAACACGAAATCCATCAAAATCAGCCTTACACATGTAAAAATATGCTCAAACCTATAAAGTAGCTGCAAATTGACCAATAGGAAATAAGAATGTAATAAAACTATGTACGCTTACATAAATATTAGTAAAACATAGGAGCAAGTTGCATTCATTAATCAAGCCAATATGAACTAGCTTAAGCAAACTAAATAACTTAAAAAAAAAATGAATACTAAAATTATGTACTGAAGATTGGATCTATATATATACTTATATCCTCACACATTTTACACTGCTCATCCAACTATTAGAATGGTCAACAATTAAAGTATTTTTAAGTATTTAAGTGACTTAGAAATCGAATAAGGTGGAAGATTGGTGTAAGATGTTTTAGGGCAAATGCTCTGTCCTTCCAGTAGCAGCCTTTCTCTTAGTTCATAAAACACAAGGCTAATGGGTATTAACACTGATCTACAGCCATCAGTAAAACCACAAGATTTCATCCTGATGAGCTTAATCCATTCAAATCGATTGTTGCATCCATACTTTTAATTGCTTTCCTATCTCATAGCTGTGTTGTTAACTGTAACTTTAATTCCATTAATTTGTTATTATTCTATTTGGTCATAGTATCACTATTTAGTTAAAGTTGTATGGGGATTATTAACATCATTGTGAGTGCTTTATGTTTTTTAAATGAAGCATTGACCTTAAATGGCCCTTCATGTCTGCATTAAACACAAGCGGAACACAGACACTCCTCTGCAACCCCTGATACAAGTTCGACATGCTAAAATCATGTCAAATGTATATGTTTACAAAAAAAAAGGTGCCTCCCAAAAAGAAGAACCGTGCATCAAAATGTACGAGACACAAATTGACTCGAACAAAATACATGCAAGTTCTTTTAGGCTATATAGATTTTTTATCACAAAGGATGATCAATAACACAGTCATTGCCGGTCCCAAGCCCAAATGTTGAAAGTGGAGGGATGTATTAGATAGTCAACAACCAACGTAAAACTTGTCAAAAAAAAATCATGACATAAATCATTTTGATTTTTATAAGACGCGATGGAGAAAAATGATTCATGTAGCCCACCCCACGTAGTGGGATAAAGACTTTGTTGTTGTTATAAAGGATGATCAATGGGTCGAACGTTCATATAATAGTCTAAAATTTAGTTATATTAGAGAATATCTATTAGCCTTTATTGGTTGGTTAAATTAGCATAACTTGGCCAACGTGCCAAGAAGTAATAAGAGCAGGCTAAGAAAGGATAACGCCGTCACTATTGATGGCTAGCATATAACCTAGGGAAGGTGCATGGATATTTAAAGAAAAAACCACATACAAGTCTTCTATCTCTAAATATTATCTTGTGAAAAAATAAAGATAAAAAGATAACTTTCACACACTTTGCCTGATGTAGAATTACACCACCTAGTGCAAGAATAAGAGTTCCATCACCCAATTTATTGACAAGTGCATTCCTAAAGTTTCCTTCAAGGGGCTCAGCAAACACAAAACAAGAAGAAAAATAAAATTGCAGGCATAGAATATCATACCCACACAAATTTTTTGATCTGAAGAATGAAGAATTTTAAAACACATTTAGATGCATATTTGATCCTTAACTTATTAATTTACATTGAATGAAGTGGTTTTGCAAAGGATTCCTTTCCTGTTCAAATCAACTTTAGTTTAGGTTAAAAACATTATATAGATATAAAACAGAGCACCATGTTATCACATATTCGCATAATAGCTCGAATTAGGTCGCTAAAAATGGAGTCCAAGGTGGAAGCAATGACTAGAAAAAATAATTGTCACCAAATTCAACTCGATAGCAAATAAGTAGTTAGCAAGTTGAGGGATTTATAAACCCTCAACCAAAATCTGTGTGCACTTAGTTTGTGGAAATGCTAACAATTTATGACGAGTCATGTTGTCACATTGCAAATTGAATGTTAAACCCTTTATGACAAGTCACTACTTAGTGAGGATTTGTTAAATAGTCATTGACAAGCCACGAAGTGCATAATATATTTTTTGCAAGTTTTAAATATTTTTATTAAAGATAATTTGGCAAAATAACATTAACAATATGTTCAAAATGAGTTATATCAGAATATTATAAATAAATAAAACTTTCAAAACATTTTTATGGAATATTAAATACATTAGATTTTAAAATATTTTACAATTCTATGCTTGGACAAGTCTAAAACTCAAATCAAATACTTTTAACATATGAGACTAAAATGAAACTTTTTCTAATTTCATTGGTAATATGAGCACCAACCACATTATCATTAACACTTGCATTAAGCTCAAATAAAGCATTACACTAAATAATATGAAATTCGGACACGATACAGCATAAAATGACATGACTTGGACAGAGTAATACGATGTAATTGCAAACAATAAGACAACACATATCCTAGACATTTTTTAATTTAATAGATTACAAATATGAAATATTCAATTCTACTATCCTCTATTGAATACATCCCAAATAATGTAAAATAAAAAACTTTTATCACAAAGGCATTCTTAATCAGTCTAAGTTGTCACACATTTTCCCAATATAAATATTACATTAAAAATATAAAAATTTACAGAAAAAAAACATCATTGTCATCCACAAAATAATTGAAAAAAGGGGCATGTACATACATAGCACACAATTCTTATGTATGTATGTATCTCAAACAAAAACTCCCATATTTACATGCATATCACTCAATTCTTTCGAATCATATCAAAAATAGCCAACTTAAAACTTTTTAACAGTCAAATACACCTTTTTCATGCATAGGTAAAGTTTTATTGCTATCGTGTAAATATGAAAGTTAAGTTGTGAGATTCAGACACGATACAGCATAAACATGACATGACTTGGATAGAGTAATACGATGTAATTGCAAACAATAAGACAACACATATCCTAGACATTTTTTAATTTAATAGATTACAAATATGAAATATTCAATTCTACTATCCTCTATTGAATACATCCCAAATAATGTAAAATAAAAAACTTTTATCACAAAGGCATTCTTAATCAGTCTAAGTTGTCACACATTTTCCCAATATAAATATTACATTAAAAATATAAAAATTTACAGAAAAAAAACATCATTGTCATCCACAAAATAATTGAAAAAAGGGGCATGTACATACATAGCACACAATTCTTATGTATGTATGTATCTCAAACAAAAACTCCCATATTTACATGCATATCACTCAATTCTTTCGAATCATATCAAAAATAGCCAACTTAAAACTTTTTAACAGTCAAATACACCTTTTTCATGCATAGGTAAAGTTTTATTGTGTAAATATGAAAGTTAAGTTGTGAGATACGTAAATCCATAAAAATTGCGTGCTACATATGAAATTTTTCCTAAATAAAAACATGAATATATGAGCATCACAAATTAGAATTAACACACTCCATGCTAAAATCACATTAGCACTAGCCCTATATGTTTTTTTAAGACTGTAATCTTCCAATAATTGCTTAAATCATGTAATGTGTAGATCGCCACACAAATTGGATGGTTCAACAATACCGTGGTGGCGTTCAACTGCCAAACTATGATAATGATGATAACAAGTGATTTCTTCCTCAAATAAAGATTGATGCTTAAAATGATGCCACTATGAAGATAATTTGGTGATGATGTTCGCTTTTGTTTTCTTTTGGTGACATTTGATATGTTCATCCATTTGTGCTTTTTTTTTCCCAAACTTTTTATATAACAGAGAAGTAATGGAACTTAAGAAAAAACTGAGTTGATAAAGTTGTTGTTTAGTTGTACTGTAAATGCTTTACATTGTTCATAATTAATAGACTTGATAATTTAACAAATATATAGTTCTTTATGTTTTTGTGCATAACATTTATAGCCTTTATAAGACTTGTAGAATTTTAAAGTATTTATATGCAACATCTAAACGTATGTTTTCCCAAGTAGATTTCATCAAAAGAGTAAATTGTTGACAACATAAGCTTACATTATAGTTAGCTCAATTTATGCTCCTATGACTGTTTTTGTAAAGATAATTTCATAATGACATTAGCTTTCTTTTCCTCTTGGTGATGTTTGATTCCCTGTGTGATTACTCCCTCCCTACCTTTTGATATGACAAATTGGGAATAGTAATGAAAACTATAAAAAAATTGTTGAGTTGCTAATTTGTTTTGTTTGTACTTACAATGGTTAATAGTTAATTGAATTAATTTTTTTACCAATATTTTATTTTAATATTTTATGCATGTCATCTATAGCTTTTCTAAGATTTCAAAATTTTTAAATTTCATATGCAGCATCCAAGGTGTTGGTCTTTTCTAACTTAACGCTGAGTGTTTTTCCATGTAGAGTTGTTTGTCATCATCAAAATTGCTAAACCCATAAGCTCACATTTTGGTTATCTCAATTTTGATGATAACAAACATAAATTGGAAAGGTCTAAATTTGACTTTAATTTAAGCATTCATGATAACAGAGACCAAATCTTACTGTAAGGTCACTCTAGATTTGAAAATCTTTTTTATTTTAGAGTATTTTTGCTTAAGCTCAAAATCCTACATAATTCCAAAGTTTAAAGTAAATAATAAAAGTTATTTTTAATTATTTATCAATATCTGATACTATGCTAAAGCACATTTTGAACCTATTGCTAAAGTTATTTTACAAAACTATCTTTAATAAAAAAAAATTAAAAGCACAAAAAATATTGTATGCACTCTGCAGTTAAGCAATAGCCACTAATGCTTATCGTAAAATGGTTAGTGCTTAGTCCACAATAAGACAATAAGCAAGAAAATTTCTATTGTAGGCATAAGTGATCTACGCTATGTATTTCCTAGCCTTCTCTATATTTATGGCTTGTCATAAACCATAGATGTCGTGTCCATAAACAAACTAAGCAAACATGAAAATTTTTTAACTAATTTAGCAGATCATCACTACGATTTTAAGGGTCTCCCTTAATAACAAATCGGTGAATTGTTAATTAAAATCAAATCAAAGCTATTTAAAATATGAAGGTAAAATAAAAATCTTTCAAAATATAAAACAATACTAGATGTAAGATTTTTACATAGTTTTATCTTGAGCACTTATATTAAAATCAAATAAACCATTAGGCCTTTTACTAAATATGTTCGTAGTTATTAAGATCAAGTTCACCATAATGTGCGCTAATAAGATCAACAATTGTTTGACATTTGTGATAGTCAATGCAATGTGATCTCCCACTCTAAGAGGACTATTGACGGTTTGTGAACTTTGACAAAAATTATCATGTTTTGTCATCTATGACTACGACCACTGTTATTCTATTGGAGCCTGAAAATCTTAAAATATATTTAGAAAGTTCAAAACCTATGGTAGTACTAGCTTTATCTTTTAACGAGACCGTTAGTTGCCCTTTTTTGTTTAAAATTGATTACATCAAGCCTCCATTGCATTTGGTTGTTTTACAACAAGAAAAGTGTATGCATCTCATCGAGTTGTTTCCATACCATATCTACAACTAATTCTAACTGCATATACCTGTTATATTAAGATAACTCTTATTCCATGGAAATACCTCCCAACAATTACTACTTAGTTGAGGCAAGTTAACTCCAACGGTCCAAACAATTCTTGTTCTTCTAACCTGAACTCTATGGAAGAGAGCACTTGCAGCATAGGCAAATTATTACTTGCAGCATAGGCAAATTATTGGTCTGCCATCACCGGGGTCATATCTTCATTTTTGCCTAATCAACTTGAGGATTTCGGCAGTGTTTTCAGCTGTTCACATAAAATTTCATGATCATTTTAACTTGAGGTATTGTTATTCTTCCTATCTCATAGAGCGTCCCTCCACCATCTCAATTTCATTTATTTCCCCATCATCCTCTCCCTGCTCCATCACACTGCATACCCTTAATCGACTCATACACCAAAGAACCTAGCAATCCAAATTCTGCCCCAAGAAACAGTTCTTATCCATTCCTAAACCCTTCTCACATACCCTGTTTTAATGAATCCGGATAGCAGTGAATTGCAAATCTGCATTCTAACCAATTGGACATAAAACCCATCCACAACAATGACAGGTTACATAGTAAACATAAAAGTTCAGTATTCCAAGTGTATACATAAGAACTTATTTAAAAATTCAAGGAGATAACTGAGGTACCTCAAATGATCTAGCAATAGAAGCTAATAGCTTTGCACTGAAATCAATTCCAACATAGCAGGCCATGCCAGCAACAAAAGCTGCAAAGACGGCTGCATGCCTATAAGAGGAAAAGTCATGTTATTGTATTATAGTAATAAAATTCAAATGGAAAGTGTAGCTTTCAGCCTCAACGGTTTGATATAAAGAATGTAATACAGGATTGAAACATAATATAGAAAGCAAGGGAAACTTTGCTGTTTTTAGGACTGAAAAATAAAGAGATTAAACACCATATGATAAATACGAATGACAAGATAACAAGTTATTTTCTAACTTTTATTCAGCACAATATGGAACTCCATTTCTTGCTAACTGTTTTCTCACTGAGAGAGAACCAAAAGAACTGATTGCAAGTCTATATAGGCAGATTGGATTTCTTAGGACAAAGTTTAACTTCCTTTTCATTCCTCTCCCAAAAAAATATGAGTGTACAAAAAAAATTCAATCGCAAAACAAAAGATAAATAGACATTTCAGTGACTGGGTTCAAAAGACTATAAAACACATCAACAGCAGGACACAGCATCGCAAAAGAAATCAAATGGATCAAAAAAGGAAAAGAACACGCCAAAAGATGTTTCTACTTTATTTTCAACAGTTTTAATACAATATCCCCATAAAGCAACACCAAACAACCATGCAAACAACAATGACTGACTTTTTTGGGCAAGATGGGAAATGACCTTAAATCTCGATCTTCTTTAAACAATCCGTACTTTATTGCATGACCTCATAGTTTGAATGAATTGTCCTATGTATATTGTCTCCAAGGAGAGCAGGATTCAAGACTACAAGATTAATCATCACTTCGCTCATAAACCTCACCATTAGCCTCTTGCCTTGCAAACCAATCATACAATTAGCCAAACTATTACACGATATGAAAGAAAGATTATTATTATCAAATTATTAGTAAATCCGTAAGCTCAAAAAATTATGTATAAAGTGCCTACCTATCTAATATTGTTCTGCATATTCTCAAAAACTCTGCCACAAAAGCTTCCCTCATTAAAATTGAGCATCCAAAGCTAGCAAAAGTGATGAAAATTTGTTAATGGGAGGTATGGCAAGAATCGTTCCATAAATTTTGCTTGATCTATCTATTAAAGTTTAGCTGAAGAATCTACCAAATAAGCTTCCATAAGGTCTATTTATAAATCTGACCGTGTTGAATTTTATATTATCTGCCTAATTTATAATCATCAATTGAAATGAATTTGAAATGAACGGTAGTGATCATCCTTATCTGCCATCAACATTTATAAAAAATCCTTAGGATAAAGTGCCATTTGATCAACCACTTGAACAATTCAAACTTAGGCCAGGACTGGCAAGCAATGTTGGTGTGATTTCAGACAATCTTTTCTACCACCTTCGAATAGTGAATGAAAAGTGTAAGCATGTTCACAATGAAAAATTTAATATGGCTAAGAAAACTTCTGTGAAAGTTTGGTGCCTCCGCATTCTAATCTATCATGAATGGAGACAAATATCCAAGGAGAATATCACAAAATTGCTCTAATCTTGCAAGGAACGTTTTAAGAGAAGCGGTTCATGTGCTGCAGAGCATAACAATACAAAGACTTGAAGATTTGAATGTAAGATATTTGTTGCAAATAAATGAAGAAAACCAAACCCAATGAATTATTGTTAGGTCTCCTTTATTCTATGACTAAAAACTATACCTAATTATATAGCCCTTGATAAAACAATTACAACAAATTTGGCATAAAAATTTTGATAGATACAAGTAGAAGTGAAAATGACTACACCTTTTCATAAACAATGTTGCATATAGAAAGACATTTTTGTTCCCAAAGCTCAAAAAACTACATAAACAGTCAAAGAAAGTTGATTTTTGCGTGAAAGACCCCCAAAGGAGTAAAACCACCAAGTCTTTCCTAGTTGCAAAAAAGCATTATTGGTAAAAAAAAGTGATATAAGTGTGGGATAAATACAAACCATTGAAGTATGGAAGCTAAAATATATCCAATTTGTTCATAAAAAAACCAATCGCTGTCATCTTAAGTACAGATATTTTGTTTTAAATTTACCCATGATTAGAGGAAATGAGTAACTACACTGACTTGTTTATAAAAACACCAATTGCAGGAATCTTAAGTACATATTTTTTTTAAATTATCTATAATCAAAGGGATTAAGAAGAATGGATGGCAGCCTTAAACATCCATATGAATAAAAGAAAGTGAACACTTAGTTTGCCTAATAGTGCAGAATATTAAGTTTTCTGATAATTTAAAGGAGGCAAGCATTATTACACCTTTTACATGGCAAGATAAGGTAATGAGATGGCTATATAATGCTTGAGTATAATTAAGAGAAACGCTTGAAATTTAAAAAACAAAAAATTGTTCAAATCACTTTATTACCTCAGAAACAGCTAATCATTTAAATCCATACATCTACTACTCATTTAAAAATATATGGCTTTTAAAACATTTGCAACGAATAGTAAATCTAAATAACAAAAATCAAACTATCAATTTTTCTAAGGTTGCCTTTCATAAATCAACCTTATAATTATACTAGCCTCACTGGTCCAAGGTTAACAATCATAGAATAAACAAAGTTCCCCTCATGGTGCAATATATGGTGTGCTTACTTTTTCTAGAAATCTATAGAATGAAAAAACTGTTCCATTTCTATAAATATTAATAACTGCTAGAGGTTGAAAATTGGATTCTACCCAACCCCCTCCTTAGGAGTCATCTTTAGTAGGATCAGGTTCAGGACCTCCTTCAGGCAACCTCTCACTTTATTGTAAGGTTCACAAAATTTAGATTGTATGGTACAAATAAAAGGAAGTGTGGGTTTGTTTTTCCTTGACATGAACAATGATATTTCAAGAGCCAAAAGGTGCAGTTTCACATAATTGGGATGACTTTCAAGTTATTCTACATGAAATATGCAGCAAAGGCACATAGAAATGATGAACAGTCAGAAAAATTGTTTTTCATTTAAAAAAAAACTATTCAACCTAAACAAATTCAATTGTAGATTTAAAATTAGTGAAGCAATTTTGTTCAGTAAATTAATAATCAACCCAAGTAGCATACTAACGGTTATAAAATTGGCATAATTTCTGAACTTTACTAGGGACAATGTATAAGAGAATACTGTGACGGGAAGCCACTAGCTATTCTATGTTGAACACATAAAATATGCACAAACAATTTACATTAAGAAATGGAATATGATAATTGTTGCCAATAATCCTAGGAGACTTCACAAATATTAACACTTCAAAATCCACTAACTCAAAACTCAGCAGTATTATAGCTGAAGCTAATAAATCATTTGACCGAATTACTTTTTCATTTTGATTACATAAATGACAAAAGAACAGAAAAAATATATTCATCAATTCCTTAAGCCTGATTTTTTTTTTCTAAGATTAACTTATCTTGAATAGTTGCTATGGCTAAAAGATTAGGTTTTAAAGATAGAAAGAAAATTGACTAACTCCCAAAATTTATAGTTTAACGATGGCTTTAAACAATAAAAGCTAAATTAAGCATTCAATCAGGGTCTCAATAAACAAGTAGCTAGCATCCAACAATGATCTCAGCAAAACCAGCATTAGATAAAGTCCCTCTTTGCCTATATCTTGACAAAACATGAAAAGACAAAACTATATACAGATAATTTCCATGTTACCCCTCAAACAAGAAAATTTGAATTACTTGTTAATTGAATAAACAAGTTAAAAACATAGTTCTTCTTTCTCATTTAAATAGGCAAACACAAAAATTTAATTGACAATATCCAGATTATATGGGATTTGTAAAACACTAAAAAATGAAGCTATACTTTACATGAAAAGAGGAATGGAATCTTACTGTTCATTTCCACGAGGCCCCATAACACAAGATGCCACAATCTCCATACCAATTATTTGAGAACAAACATTGCGAGTAACTGACTATAAAAATGTCAGGCCAACTAAGAAAATCACAACAATCTCTGGCTGAAAATATTTAGTAAAAGCATAAAAGAAGCTTTTGGTTTAATCAACATGCGTATTGAAACAATAATTACTTGAAAAATTGTGGCCACTTCTCCTGCAATTGATTCCAAGTTAGATTCAGAAATTTTATTCAATAATCCTGAAACGTGAGAAAAATATAAGATTGAAATGAGCAACTAAGGAGAAGGAAAACTCATGAACTACAAAAACAAATAAAAAAGATAAATATCAGTAACAATTACCTCTCACCCTGCGACGAATATGTGCATACTCTTCAGATTCGCATCTAGTGCCCGCTCTTAAATGATGGGCTGTGCTATTCATACTTACATCTGGTTTTAGTTCCTCATTAGAAGGTTCCTTGACATTTGATCCATCATTATATTCAGCAGAATCAATTGTCTTATCATCAAAGCAGTGTTCCTCCAAATGCTTAACAAATGCTTCAGAAGACTTTATCAGCTTTTGTTTCTTATCTTTAGCAACACTCTTAACCTCCTTCTCACTCTTGTCAACATCATCCTTTGCAGATAACTCCTCATGCTTCTCTTCACCTATTTTAATTTTTGGTCCATAATGATCATAATCATCTTCTGAGACTGAAAAATCATCAAACTTGCTGCCCAATTCAGACGGCATCCCCTCAATTAACACATTTAATACATCATTCAGACCACCTAATTTCCTTTTCTTCAGCTTTAGCTTCTTTTCCAGCCTCCGTTCCATCTCCAGATCCTCCTCTGCACTAATAACGCCTTTGGTCATCTCCATCTTCAAGTACTCATGGAACTTGCTTTTTGGCCTCCTCTCCACCTTTTTCACTGTCTTGTTACCAAGGAAAGCATTTTCTGAAATGCCGTTCCTTCCCATATGTTTCTTCTCAACAACAATACCTTTAGAATTTGGCTTTGAATCAAGGAGCTGTCTCTTTTTCCTTTGTGCCTTCTCCCTTTTACTGATCTGCTTCCACAAAATCATAGTTTAATTTCAAAAATCATCTCATTGCTAACGTTTCATGATAAAAAAAACATAAAAATTGATAGTTGAAAATAGATTTCAGAAATCCATTTCTATTACATCTTACAGCATGTTTGTCTTAATTTTCAAATTATCCTACAATCTCCACAAGTTAAAATCCCCAATCGCAAAAAGAAAAAAACTTGAATAAAATATCGATAACCTGATGACCAAGCCATGATGTGAACTGCTTCTGTCGCTTATGCAAGCGGCTTTCCTTTCTCTTCTCCTTACGAGTCTTCTCTTTGCTACAATCTTCACAAAACGATATTAAACAGAATAAACATGAAAAAAATCAACTAATAAGAAAATAAAAGAAGAGGACATTGGAGAAATATAAATCATTTGCTTCACTTACCCATACTACTGAAATCTCTGTTTAGGGGAAGAAGAAAACAAGATTTAGAAGGCCAGGGGCTGCTTGGTGGCAAGATTTATACAGGATTTAATTTAAAAACTGACTAACAGTAGAAAAGGCCGGCCTTTAAATCTCGTGCGCACAAGGCAATATCGTTAATGGCTTCACCGGCGAGCTCCCGTCGCGACTCCTCTCATCTTCGCCGTCACGATGTTAGGGGACTAGCGGCGGAGGGAAAAAGACCATGGATGCGGATATCTGCTAACCATGAGAATTGAATTTTTTTTATATAATTAATTTCAAAAAATAATAATTAATATCATTTAGTTAAACTATAAAGTTAAATAAATTCAAATTATTTATGAATTAATTTGACTAAATTAAACATTATTGAATAATTTTATAAATTTTTAATTAATGATTAATTGAGAGATTTTTTTATGAGAATCATTAATTTATTTGATGTAATTATAATTGAGATAATTTTTTAATTCAATTGATATGGAATAAATAAATTTATATGGATTTATAAATAAAAATTAATCTTCTTAATAATTTTTTAATTTAAATTGTATTAGTTTGATTTAAACAACTTTTAATATTATTTAATTGAATTAAAATATAAATTATTATTTAATTAGCTTAGTAAATTATCAATTAAATGGAAATGTTATATTAATTAACATTTAACTAAATATTAATCAAGATTACTTAGGCAAAACAATAATTAAGATTACTCAGGCAAAAGTAAAATAAAAACTATCACAAATATATATATTATTAAATACATACCACCCAAAATTTTTATGTTTATTTATCTCACATCTAAACATCCATGATTACATACATCATTAAAAAAGTAGCACTCATTATCATCTTAATAGTCAAATCAATCTTTTCATCCATAGGTAAAATGTTATGTGTGTAAAAGTGAAAATTTACGTGTGAGATAGGTAAATCCATAAGAATAGGGTGCCATGTATTTAATTCTTCCACAAAATAAATTGTTAAATTGTTTGTCAAGATATAATAAAATGGTATATTTATCATAAGAAAAAAATATGACTTAACACGAATATTTAAATAAATAAGCTTTAGTAATCCTATGAGTTGTCAAATAAATCTGAGAGTGTTGATGTCTTTATAGGATTAGCAAGGTATTAGGAATTGAAATTCGACTTGAAAGGAGAGTGAAGATCAAAGAAAATGAAGAGGCACGAGAAAAAAAGAGGCTAAGCAAGGAAAAAGAACTAAAAGAATAATTGATGATGGATAGGGTTGTCCATGTAGCATAAAGGAAGCCATGAGAAGCATCTAATATAAATCTTGGAGATAGTGGCAAAGGGAGCAAGAGATTGGGGTACTACTGCGAAATTATAAAAAATTTTGTATGATAGAGATGATAGAGAGCATCTAAAGAGTAAACATGATTGAGAAAAAGACAAAGATGTCTGAGCTCAACAAGAAAAGTTACCAATAAGATAGTTTAACAAATCAAGCAACTATGTAAGGAATAACTTGGGAATTTTTTTTATTTTTTTATGTCTAAAATCCTAAAACAATTCCTTAAATAAATAATAATAAGGATAGAAAGTTAGGAAGCAATTGAAAATAGATGAGCGTTTTGTCAAGATATTATTGCCTAGTTTGTTATTTCATCATTGTTATTTGTTTTCTCTCAATGCTCTTTGAGCTAAGAGTACCTCATTTATTTTTGCTCTACTGCAACCTTATTGATTTCCTTTTCACTTATTATCTAATATACATAAATTTTCATTTTTTAGGAGTTTCCTATTCTAAAAAATCACCCCTCCATCCAACACTGTACTTCACTGGCTAGCCTACTGGTGGAAAGTGTTATATTATATGCAATTGCTGAATTTAATATTATTATTATTAGATATAACATTGGGAATAAAATATTATGTCAAATGATGAAAAAACTATTTGACGATGAAAAAACTATTTGACAATGAAAAAAATCATATAAATGATAGTTTCAAAACTTTGGGTTTACATTATTAAAGTTTTCTCTCATGTCTGACTTAAGTAAGACAAAGTGTTCTTTATGAGGCAGAAGCAAGCCTCTATCATTAATTTTATTTCGAGAGAGTTTCTCTTCTAAAAAGACTCTTGAGTTAAATAATAGCTTTTATGTCTAAATATTTTAAAGTTCGGGCTTTCAAGGATTTTTGTTTTAGAAATTTAATTGGTTTTATTCCAAAAAAAATGGTAAGAAATATTAATTAATAAAAGCTCAGTAGCGTTTTAGGCTAGCATACAAATGAGCTTTAAAATAAGATTAAATTTTATTTTGATTTTTTAATTTATTTAGAATTTCAAAATTATAATCCCATAAAATATCGAGGAGAAGCCCAAAAGATGAGGACTGACACAATAGCAGAGTGAAGTTATCAGCCTCTTATCCTAAACTCAGATGAGGCTCATCAATATAATGGCTCAAATCTACTTCTAGCTTGCTTGGAATGAAATAAGCTTGATTGTACTAGACTTATAATCTTGCCTAAAATGAGCATCTAACTAGCCCATTTAAGTTCTCAAAAATGTGTTCTCTAATCACTGATGTGTGCAAAATATGTGATAAAAAATGTCTAAATATTATTGCAATTTGTTTCTTTTATTTGTTCCATTTTTTATTTCTTTTAGATGATTTAATGAAATTGTAGGATACATGTACTCATGGAAGCTTTAAAGAGGGCTTAGTAGATATTGGAGTGAGATAGGAGTAAGCTGCTTCAGACACCAGTCCAAAGGGAGCCATCACGCCACCATGCCTGCCTTGAGTGGTACATATGCGCCACCTTTGGGCATGCTAACGCTGCGTCGATGCATAAACACTTCTTTGGGCACGTCCACATCATGCAAGCGCCTAACAACTAAGAGTCTGGCACCTAAGCACCTCCTTCAACATTGGAGCCTGGCGTTTATGGGCTAGATATGGAGAGCCAAGGCGCCTCCTCCAGCATTGGGGTGCCACTCCACATTGCACAAGGGTGACATTTACTTAACTCGGGCTCTTTACCTTAAAAAGCAAATAAGACTTTGGCACCAAAAGGAGAAACTCCTAAAACTCCTATGTCAGCGTAGTTAGGACGGTTCTAATCCAATGGCAATCCATGATTGTGACATGTGGCTACATAAGGGCTAATTTAGAATGAAGAAAGACTTGTCTCCTCCATAAGAGAAGAATGCTCGAACCTCTAAGTGACTACCGGGAGGATAATTTTGAACCTTCACGATATACTAAAAACCATAAGATTAGAACTATTCCGAACTTTGGGGGTTCGCTAAGTCCTCATGAAATTAATACATGGACGTAGTTTTGTTACTTTTATATAATAATTGGACGACACATATACTTGCATGATTCACCAATGCTTCGTAGCATTTGGTTTGTATTAATCACTTACATAAGTAAGATAGGTGAGGTTATTATTTAATTCAAAGAATTTAATATGCCTTATAACTTAACCTTAAAGGTTAAGTTGCCCAATCATGAAAGGTATGCAGTGCATAAAACTAATGCATTGATTCATATTTTTGAGTAGTTGATTTACATGTTGCCCTAAGAAAAAAAATGCATATTATGGAATATTAATGTTTATTAAAGGCAAAATTAGGGTTCAACATCCCACAAGTGCCTCTCATCATTACAAAAAAGATTGAGAACTTGGACATTGACAATAGAGCTATGAATAAGATTACTATCAAGTATAGTTTCCTATACTTAGATTAGATGATATGCATTATCTTATTTCAATAGCAAATATTTATTTAGGATAGATTTGAAAATTGGTCACCATCTAATTAGGAAACAAAATTTCATAAGATTTGTGGATTTTTTATATTTTAATTCAAATTTTCTTCCTAGTATGATCATTTCAAAATTCATTTTAGGAACATGTTTATTTGAACTTGTGATAATTTAAAGTAAAAAAAAAAAATTTGAAGAACTTTACTAACTAAACTCAAGGATGTTGAAGATAATTATGCGAGTTAATGATTTGTAGATTTTGATTTATTTTATTTTATTTTATTATTATTTTTTTTTTGTATAGGCTAGGTTTGTCAAATGCAAGCCTCAACCAGACTAAGTCTAAGAAATTCTATTTGGAGACAATCCTTGCATTTGGGATTTGGGGAAAAAATTGGTTAAAAAAACTATGGATTTGAATTTTATCTAATAAAAATCAATTCCATATAAGAGTGTGTGAAATGAGTGCAAAGAACTACTTTGTCAAGTGAATCAAAAAGGAAACAAGAACAAGTTTAAGGAGAACTTGGAGATAGGAATTTTATATAGAATCTACAAAATCATTTTCCATTATATTGTTATTTTCGTTTGTTTTTCTCTTTTTTATTTTTGATGGAATTTTTGGTCTGTCAATCATCGTATACTTTCCTTGCGCGGATAAGCCTCTCTTTCGGGCCATATGAATGGTCCAGAAAAGAGAGGAACCGAAAAAGACGGACATACGACAAAACAACAAGCGAGAGAAAAAATAAAACGTATAGAGTCTACGTGCGTTAAACCTCGTAAGGATAGGTCAAGTATACCCGTCCAAACAAGATCGAGCGGAAACACCTTTGACCAAAATCCGCGAAAGAATGTCTATGTATGCTACCCATAACCAGAAGTTTAGGTGTAGGTGTTTGATTTAGGGTCATGAATGGTTCCAATGAGACGTATCTTATTTGGTTAATTACATATTGAAAGTTGTCCAAGAATATTGTTGATCCAAATCGGTTTTGCTTGCCAGAAAATGACAACTAACACAAGGCAATCAAAGGAAATTATCTCACAGGGGGAATGCTCCGATGTTTCTAAGTTTTCGTTAAGTCATCAGGCAGAGAATGAGTCTCTCACATCCCAAGTGGGTACTGGCTCATCGACACAGAGCTTGTAAAATAACTGAATCATCCCAACGGGGGATCCTAATACGTCAAAACACATTCTGGTCATAAGGGTAGAGGACAAATTGTCGCATCCCAAACAGGCGGCAGCTTATCAGCATCGAGTCGTTGAGGTGATGCCAACAAAGGCAAAAGGAAGAGAAAGGGCTCAATAGAGGTAGTCAAGGGAGGGAAAGACCAATCCCTATAAGGTAGAGGTAGTCAGGTCAGAGTATCACAGACCCATCATCCCAAGCCACTAAGACATCAAGTCTATCTATTCGTGAAGATAGTCGGCCCAACACGTCTTGAGATCTCCGGTTAGCACTCCGTAAATTGTGTCGTCCACTATGACCTCAATAAGCTTAAGGCCAGAGGAACAAAACTCTATCCTATAAATATCGGCTAGCGCTCCAAGATATGAGTCTTACATTTACCAAAGTGGATGGGATATCTCAGGAAAACAAGGAATGATGTTCAGCTACAAAGCTAGAAACACTCCAAAAAAAGGACTTAAATCCCGTCAGAGTCGGGTAGCAACGACCTAGGCGCACTAGACAAATTTCTATGTAAAAAAGATATGTTGGGACAGCCAAGTTGAAGAAGCACGGGGCTCCTCCTCAAGACATGCAAATATTATGCAGCTATACAGAATGATCCTTAGATTTTGTGAATGCCCTATTAAAATGGCTTGGATGATAGTCATGCAATGCAACGCGTTTAAAATCCGACCTGAGGGTCATGCAAAAAAGTAAAAATAGATTTTAAAAATTTTGAACCTTTTAATTCTAAATTTTAATTTATCTTGAATGTTTTATTTAGAATTTTTAAGTAGAAAACTTGTAACTTTATGGGTCTTTAATGTACCACAATTATAATTTTCTTGAAATCTCAAATGCACAAAAATAAACAATAAAGACAATTCAGGCATGCAAAGCACACAGAAAAGAATGCACTCCTAAATATATAAAAAAGGCCCAAAATGCCGCTAAGTTGCAACATATCCAAGGAAGAGCATCAAAAACGATCAAACTTCGCATATAAATGACTGGTCATAATTCTATAAAAGAATATATAATTCGAACTTAAGGTACGAGACACAAGCAACTGCTCATGATCCCCGTCACGTGATTTGATCCATCATCCACCTCGAAACATGTGTTTGTACCTTATTTCTGATACAAACTCGTCCTGAAGACTTCATCAAATACATGTGAAAGAAAAAAATAAAATACTAGACTTGCAGAAAACAAGCTTTAGCTGGAAAATCATTCAACGTGAAATAAGTTGTCTTATAAATGGAGAGTTAATGGGAATTGCAAGTAAATGATTAAAAATCATTACAGACTCCGTCTTTTATTGTATCTATGTGTGTTCATATGTATAGACACGACACCCTGCAAAATAAGGCTCTATTATACTACAATGCACAACAAGCATGCAAGCATACAAAAAAAAAACTGCAAAAAGTGATGCATGACTAACATAATAGCAAAAAAAAAAACAACATAAAACAATACTCAGAGGCGGCGAAAATGAATACCTAACACCCTAAACCCTAGCCTAGCATATCATCTAACGAGAAAGTGTCATAATCAAAATTTAAGTATGGGGTAAGTCTCCGGATAAAGTATGAATTTGGCGTGTTCGCCTTGCTGGCCATATCCAAAATATCTAAGGGATCGAAAGGATGTCACCCAAGATGATATTTTAAAATTATTGGCCTTAAATATGGTATATTTCGTTATATGCGGAATTTTTAAAGTATAACATATATGATTTTTTAAAAAAAATATATTTCTTCTTGTCGGCACTAAAAAGTTGAGAAGTTGCCCGTTAGAATGACATTTAATTTACATATATATATAAGTTTTAGAAAAACATGAAATCAAACTGATCCCATATTTTTCATAGTTTAAATGAAAGAGCATTATACTTCAAACCTTGTATCTATCCCGAAGGATAAACACAAGGCTTGAGGATGATGTTTGATCAAATAAACTAAGAAATATATGACATCTGTTTAGTCTGTGAAACCATTTTATTTGCCCACAACTGGGTATGTCGTGGAGACAATGACCCAAAGATATGCAGCACAAGCAAGTGATAATAATCATGTAAGCTAACACACACTACCTACAATGCACCATACAAGCAAGCAAGCACACACATGTACATATTAAAAACATGCACCATGCAAGTGGTGGGGCGACTGAGTCGGGGGAATCGGTCAGACCAAAGTGGCTACCAAGTCGTGGCGGCCGATATAAGCGAACTGGGATGCTGACTGGGCAGGGGTGTTCGGTCGAGGCGAACTGACATATCGACCGGGTCAGGGCAACTGGTCAAGGCAAAGTAAGATGCCGACCCGAACAAGGCTGTCAGACGAGGCAAGGTGCAAGTGCAAAAACGCTACAAGCAAGATGCAATGTAATCCAAAGCCAATAAACACGCTTGATAGCGAACCATGCTCATGCTAACGTCCTCTCGTAGGAACCTAAGGTGTGAAACTTAGGTGTGCGACATCGCCGACTGCTGCTTTAGCAAGGCATTTGGGGAGTTTTTCCATAGGGATTTCGAGGGAGAAGCTCTTCACGATGTTGCGAAATGAGATAGCTACAAAACTTTTCTCATTTCGCAACTTCTCAAGGTTTTGCAAAGTGAGTTAGCAACAAAGTTTTCTCACTTTGCAAAGCTCTACCTCCCGATTTCTCTGAGGAAAATTGGGGAAGTCAAAGAAAGGAGAGAAAGGGGCTACGATACACCATAATTTTGTGTTGAGATTGACAGAGGGAATCACTTGACTCTACGAGAGTGTTCGGCCACGTACAAATATCATAACTTTGGGGCCCCTTCTACAGAAAACAATGATCCATCACAAATGTACGTGGTCGCGAACGTCGGTCGGTACAGGCACCTCGTGCGGGTGATCGAACTCACACGCCTGACTAACGTCGGTCGATACAGGCACCTCGTGCGGGTGATCGAACTCACACGCCTAGCAAGACTAAACCCTAGAGCTAGTTAAAACGTCAAAAACAGAGGGTCCAAGGGGGTTATACCGTTGCGTTGGTTGCTCTTCATTCGGCGAATTCCAGGAAGAAGCTCTCTTCGCAAAGAGAGAAGACGTCCCCACCACTTCAAGCTGTGGTACTGTCAATGTTTGTCAATGGTTAAGTACTCCGACAAAGTTTTCGACCACCGGGGAGTGAGGGACGAAGAGGTGGAGAAGTAGCTCGTCGAGGCATGCAAGGGAGAGGGTCTAATCTCAGCCCTACTTTCTGCATGCGAAGGAAGCAAAGGCCGTCTGTAGAGTGCCGGTGGGAGGTCTGCACGTTGGAGGAGGCTTCGCCGACGGGATATGAAGCCGAGGAGGGTGCTGCGGCCGTGAAGCAAGGAGGGAAGCGAGCAGACTGTGGCTGAGCGTGAGAGCGAGCTAGGTTTGGCTAGAGCAAGGCGCTGGAGTCAAGGGAGGCCGTGGAAACAATGCCGGCACGGACCGAACGGTCCCTGCGAAGCCAATGGTAGGCCCTCCGGAGCCGAGGAGACGTCAACGTGAGCTTCGTTAGCCGGAGAGGAGCGCCGGTGGCGAGCTTTGGGCGCGAGAACGAGGATTGGGCGAGAGCGGCACGACGCGAGGGCAAGGGCACGGAGGGAATTCCTGTTCGGCCGACGGGGAGGAAACGACGGATTAAATAGGGTGGTTTTTTTTTGTTATTATTATTTTTCTCTTTTTAATATTATTTTAATACTTAAAAACCTGGATTTGTGTATTTTATGCCAGTCCATGGAAACTTAATAATATGAGTGTTCTCTTCTATAAAATCAACGTTTCGAACACGCTCGTGCCGTATGTTTTGTCATCTGAGGTCATCGAGACAAGTCCGTCGGTGGAGGAGTCAATTTGAGCTAGTTTCACGCCTCGTGCGGTGAATGAGAAAATCTGGCCCGCACGAAGTCGATCACCGTATAAAAATGCCGACTAGTCATCATCTGAGTGATCATCGACGTCTAACAGATCGATCTCGATAAAATGTCTCTCAACACGCGTCGAAGGGTCTCAAATGGATGGCTTGTGCTACTGGAATCAACACAATCATTAAACAAGATTTTGAAGTGTTTGAGTTGACAACTTACACTTACGACATCAAAAATTGATGCCAACAATTGTATTTTTTTATTGAATTGTTTATGAAATTTTATAATTATGGTGAAATGAATGTTATGTTGTGCTTGATTTATAAATGCATACAAGAATAAGTGTTTCTCCTTAGAATTTATGATTTCAATATCAATTTTCATGGCATGTTGAAATTGATTGATGGTGTTGCCTTCAATTTTTGATATCGTGAGTGTTGGATGTCCGCTTAAACGACCTTAGAGCGTGTGTCACACAAATATGACTCCCCAAGGGTCAAAACATTTATCTTCGATCCTCGGGCATGCAGCCAAGATTGTTTTGCTAGGCTTTAACGGTCTGTGTGCCGAGGGCTGGTCGACATTACATTGACGGGACAACCCCGACTAGATGAGTTTTGTTTGACGAAAAGCGAACAAATCAGTCTTTGAATATACTTCCTCGTGTAGAATCATCTTTTAGATGATTCAGGGTGGTAGAACAAACAACGTGGATGCATCCAAAATGTCATTTTCGCTTAGGGATGGTCATCAAAGTATTGCCACTTGGCTCGAATTGCCAAAAAATTGGAAACAACCCCCATGTAGGTAGGTGTGACAATGACCGCATGGGCGAGACTTCGCCTAGGGATGGCCACACCCCATTTGTGGCATGGCCACGTTACACATGCAACCTCATTCACTTGGTTCATTCAGTTAGTCTCTATTTTTTTCTTTGAATGCCTTCTGATCTTCGGGATATGTCGTTGGACCGGTTATTAGCCAAATATGGCCTATGAGCTAGCTCGGGTGGTTGTCAAAGGAGGCAAATTGTCATTCCACTGAGAATATCGTCCTGCAGAGGGGTTCACCAGAAGCAACTGGAGAGTTTGGGGATAGCTTCTTCACCCGGCTTCTTCTTCCTATTCTTTGTTTCCTTCCTCTTTGTCCTTCTCTCGCATTCCTTTCTTTTGGTCACGGCCTTGGTCCGAGAAACAAGCAAAGAGCTTGAGGAGCTACTGTTTGGAGAGTTTTTGGAGAGTTCTCAAAGCTTCTCCATTCATCTTCTTCATCCTCCATTTCTCCAATTCTCTTCCTTCTTCCTCTCGCACTCTCTTTCCCGATAGTCGTCTCCATCACAGAAAATTGAAAGGAAGAGTGATGTGGTGTTGTGTCGGCGCCAGAAAAATCTTTGCAAAGAGAGCTTCTTTACCCAAGGGGAGCGAAGCCTAGTACCTGGAGCATCGTTGGAATCTCTTCGTAATAAAAAAAGCTTCTTCCCGAGCAACGACTAAACTTCGATCAACCACCGCGATGGTATAACCTTGTCAACACGTGTTTTAAATATAGAGTCTAGGAGCGCCTCCTCTGCAATCAAGAAAAAAATTCAAACAACCCCATAAGATGATTCAGAGAGGTTCTCATGATCACACCCACACCACATATTGTGATCATTTTAGTGCCTAAATGATGTCAAAAATGAGTGATATTGGCCTCGTTAGAATCGTTTAATCGAGAAGCTTAATTCGACTATAATCTTATCAAATTTGGAATTCATTCGACCCTTCAACTAACCACCATAAAATCTGACACAAATTAGACTAATTGTTATGACAATGAGTTCATCTCATCGAACCAGTTAGTTAGAGTCCGTTTGACTATAAATTGGCTGAAATCAGAGCCTGAATGAATTTTAATTTACGTTTTAAGGTCTAGTTCTAAAAAAAAACTCTGAGATTCATACCACACATCGAGATTTATAACAAATGACAAAATTTGTTGATAGTAAATTATTTATGATACAAAAAATATGTTAAATATACATGACAATCATAATGTCATATAAAAATATATTATGAAAATTTTATAACATAAATAAAATATTAGAATACATACCATAACAATAACAAATTAATTACTATTACATTTTTCCCTTCTTTTTAAAATGCAGGCTTCATGCCAGAATGCATGGATATGACTACAGGAAAATGGACAAACTAATTGCTTATTTTTCAAAATATACCTTATAAATAATATTTAAAATAATATATACTACTTACTTAAATTAAATAAATATGAAATAAATAAAAAATATTAACATTATAAATATTTAAAAGATAACGATATTTAAATTAAAATATATAAAAGATCATTATATGATTCATAAGATCCAAGTAAATTAAAAACAAAAAATATTAAAATTTGAAAGTACATTATCATTAACAACTTTTTAATATATTACACAAAAAATAAATAAAATTTATTATACATTTTAATTTTAATTTATAAGGACACCAGACATTTTTGACATGTTTGGGCTGGATGTAGGACACTAATGAATACTGCACGACTACTAACAATAAAACATCGGTGCAATATAAACATTCCTAATTTGTGTACTTGTGCATGTCAATATGTGTAATGATTCCCAAAGGGATTTCAAAGCGCACACATACAAATAAAAGGTCATTTGAGACATTTGTTGGTCAAGTATATCTTCTCCGAGGAAAAAATATTGCATTCGGAGTCAAAACTGTGTCCAAACAACGAGGCAGAGCAGGAGCTCAGGCCTCAGCTGTATCAAGTCCGACGACTGAACAAAATATTTTCTCTTCTAAGAGGCTCCTTTACTTGGATAAATGGTTAGTATCCCCTACCTTTTCCACAGGATTTCAAATTTATGACCAAATAAATAGCCAGGGTCAGGTATATAGTCTACGAGGAAAAAATATTGCGTTCGGAGTCAACTGTGTCCAAACAACGAGGCAGAGCAGGAGCTCCAGCCTCAGCTGTATCAAGGCCTCAGCTGTATCAAGTCCGACGACTCTGAACAAAATATTTTCTCTTCTAAGAGAGGCTCCTTTACTTGGATAAATGGTTAGTATCCCCTACCTTTTCCACAGGATTTCAAATTTATGACCAAATAAATAGCCATGCACAACCAAATAATCAATTATAATAGCAGCAAAGGATATAACCAACAATAAATATTGGTTTTTACACAGAGTTTACCACCACAAACATAAAACAGATAACAAGTTTACACACCACAATAATCAGTCATAATCTCACAAAGAAAATAGAGCCAAATAATACAACAAAACAAACAAAAAGTATATATAGTTCCACTCATCCATTCCATTCAAAAAAATAAAGAAAAAAGAAAAAAGAAAAAAAACCACCTACCAAAGTTTTAGCTGCCCAGCCATGAAAAATACCTTAAGGCTTATCAGTCGAGAGATAGCGCAGACAACTGATCGGTAGGCGTATTGCTGGACTGCTGATGATGCTGCGCGACATTCCTCAAAACCTCCATCGCCTCCGCAACTTTTGCTTTCAGAGAATCCGGAGACTCCAGCAAATGCAGCACCTCAGTCTGGTCCATCTCCAACAGCATTCCAGTCACTTTCGCCGCATGGTCGCGTTCTAGCTGCTCCACAAGTGGGTACAAGCTTTCTCCAAGCATCTGCAGTCAGGAATGCTAAGATAAATAGACAACACAATAACATAAAAGGAGGATTTCTTATGTATTTACATGTCAAACAACTAGAGTTTAATTTTTTACATGCATTGCACTTTTTAAAAGTTAAAATGGTGGCATTTTTTATAAGATATGAAATATTTAGGTGGTATGAATGTAAAATGTAAATATTGTGTGTTAGATAAGAAAATATATGAGAATGGGGTGGTATGGATGTAAATGCCACTAATAATAGAGAGAAGGATGAGACATAGTACCGAGTCAAAAATAGATGGGAATAATGGTCCTAGCTAAGCAAAAGGTTCTTGAAATATTTACATACATACCACTCAATTCCAATGTATTTACAGATCAAACACCAAAACTTCAATTTTTACATACATACTATGCATGAAATGGTGTATTTAACTTTTTAAAAGTCAAAACAGTGCTATTTTTTATGTAATATGAATGATTTGGGTGGTATAAATATATAAACTGAACTTTAGGTGTCAGATACATTGGAATTATGAATGATAACAATAACCCTGGTTCAAAATATGGCACGAGAAAAGGTGGTACTCTAAATGGCGTATCGGCTTTCATCTTGAAACATACCAGCCTCTGCTGCTCAGGCGGCGCATTTGCGAGAGCGGAAGCTAAAGCCCCAATGGGAATAGGCTGTGACATGGGGGCCTCACGCAGGTGCATTCCTCCCATATCATAAGGGACAGAAAGCATTCCTCCGACACCCGGCATTGGAACATCAGGCATGCTTCGACCTGGCGGGTATCTGTATAAGCGTCCTCCCATTGGAAGCATCTGTGGTGCATCCAAAAGATGCAAAGATACAGTCGCAAGACTCTACAATAAGTTAGTTTATCATAAAAGCAAAAGCATTATAGAAAATCCAGTATCTCTTTATAATAAAGCAAGCTCGCCATTGGTATCTTTCACCTAGTACAAGCATAAACACAGAAAAGCCCATAAACTTGAAATAAGAGGATGAATTTGACCTCTGTATCTTCTAGCCAGAAGAGAAACAAAAAACTAAAAGAACTAAAGCATGACCAAAGAAGTAGTATCCTTATGATTAACAAGATTTGGCCTATCACAACATTTTAATAATAGGGTCAAACGCCAAAATGATCTCCCAACTATTTATATGTGAGCAATTTAGTCCAAGAATTTTACATTGCTCCAATTTAGTCCCCCCGACTTATAAAATTGATCGTTCATAGACTAAATTGAGATCAAATCTATAGAATTGAGGGACTAAATTGGAACCATTTTTATATCATGATTTCTACATGATAGATCAACTGAGATCAATTTTTAATAACTGATGAACTAAATTGGACCATTTCAAAACTCTAGGACTACTAGGTCGCAATCGAGTACACGGGGGAGCATTTTGGGATTTATTCCATTAAAAAACGAGAAAAGTGCCAACTCTTTACAGGAGGGCATTTAGTCCCAAACTTTAAAAGAGTGTTAATTTAGTATTCATACACTTAGCATGAACTCATAGTCCCCAAAGAAAACAATTTCAGCCACACTTTAAAGAGTCTGAGAACTAATCTCACACTTCTATATAATCAGAGACTAAAATGGTGCCAGGTTAACAATCCGGGGGCTATTTATATAACGATGTTACAGTGTTAATAATCATCAAATTAACTCATCTTTATTTGCCATTCACTCTATTATTCAGAAATCGCACAAGCAAAACTTAACAGTAACAAAAGATTGTATGGCCAAGAAGAACTGTAAATGATAATGATAATATAAATCTACTAACAAAAGAATATGTAGCCAAAAACTATAAGAAAACTTTCTATCAAAAAAATTATGAAGATCCACCTGTTGCTGGAGTAGAGGCATTGGTTGCTGTGATTGCTGAATGGAACCTGCTCCACCACGTCTACCACCAGGAGGGCGCTGGACCTGTTGGCCTTGTTGAACCATGGGCACAAAAAAATTTGGCATAGGAGCTCCACTAGGCCTCATCCCAGGAACAAGCTGCTGCTGATAACCAAACCCAGGCTGCAAGAGAAGTATATGTCAGTGCATAACGCTGATTAAGAACACTCACTCAATATCATACCTAAGTTTCAAGAAGAGTAAAGTGTCAAAATAGTCCTTATATATTTATATGGGCTCATTTTAGTTTCCGAGTACGCACGTGTTTGAAGAAATGATTAATTTGGTAAAGCATTTTTTCCTTAATTCATGAGTTAGACAAAAGTTATCCACTAAGCCCATCTTGTCGCATAATCTACAAAACCTATTGAACTAAGTCCTTTACTTGCTCTCCAATGCCTACATGACTTGGCTCCAATAGCTCATTATTCAACTTTTCCGTGATAAAGAGGCTATCAATCTCCACATGTTGATTCTATCGTGATGCACAACTTCATTTGATTTCCTAGTTCCACCTTGAGCTCAACGAACAAGGCTCTTAGCAACATCATTTCGACAACTCCTAAGGCCGCCTTATACTCCGGCTCTACGACTGACCTCACTACTAAAAATTGTTTCTTGCTCTTCCAATAGACCAAGTAGCCACCTTCAGTATCACAAGCCCTCAATGTTTGTGTGTCTATTCTCCCTAAAGATCGGCACCTTCCCTAGTGCATTCTTCAAGTACTTCAGAATCTATGACCATTCCTTGGTTCATGCATATAGCGGCTCACCACACTCCGTTCAAATAGATGGTGAGACACGTTTGAATCAGATAGATCAAATGACCTGTCAATCTCTGGTAACTCTCACGATCAACTGCTCTCTTTCCTCTGAACTCGATTTGGTTTTTTGATCAACTAGAGAGACTGCAGACTTACATCCCAGAATGTCTGCTTTTGTGAGAACTAGTTTATACTTTCTCTAAAATAAGTTCATCCCCTCTAATCCACGAGCCACCTTAATACCAAGGAAATATTTGAGTTGTACAAGGTCTTTCACCTCAAAATCTTTGCCCAATCTAACATTTAGTTAAACAATCTCTACCTCTTCATCATCAGTGATAATCATATCAACATACACAACAAGCATAGTGATGCGACCATCATTTCAACAAGCATATCCTCATTGTGCTCATCTTCAATACCGTTGCAAATGTATCGTCATAATTAATGTCAAATGTCTGACTTACCCTTTCATCACCAATCATATCTTGTAACGCTCCACTATCCCTTATGAATTTTGTTTTACTGTAAAGATCCACTTGTACCCAACAACTCTTTTCCTTGTTGATAATGATACTAACTCATGTTATTATCAAAAGTACCAAGTTTTTCCAGCATAGCAACCTTCCACTTCGGATCCTCCTTAACTACCTGCCAACACGGGTATAGAGACAATGTCTAAGGATGCAATGAATGCTCCGTGTAAAGTTGATATGTTATTATAAGACAAACTGAGCAATGTCATGTAAGAAACTAAAATAATCAGGAGAATGACCCGCACTGCTGCGAGAGGTTCTCCTTAAAACCATGGGAGTGGGACAAGAAGAGGGACGAATTATATCACATAGATAATTAAATTCTAAAGTGGAAGGTGTAGGTGTCTCAGGAGTCAGGGTAAACCAGGACAAAGGACTTGATGACACGAGTAACACGGTAGACACTGTTCTCAGACCTGATGGCACAAGTGGCACAACATGCGTTATTCCGTCATTCTCTCCTCGTATACACTCTCAACTATCTTTGAGCTTGAATCCCTCCACCTTCATCCTCATTTTCCTCATTTTTTGGCACTTCCTCAGCTAATTATTCCCACACAACAGAACGAGGCATCGCTCTCACATGCATCAATCTTTGGCCATCGCTACTTTCCTCCTCACTCCTCATACCTCCAGTATCTGATGAGCCACCAAAGGGTAGGGCCACCTCCAAAGTGTAGTGCGGTTCAAACTCTCTAAATGACAAAATCATGCTCATATAATATCTTCTCTATCAGATTCAAACAAACATACCCCTTTTTTGTAACAAACTAACCCAGGAAAACATATTTCACAGCTCTATGATCGAGTTTCCCTACTGATGGTATATTGTCATTCATAAAACATACACAATCAAAAACTTTCAATGGAAGGATTCCACTATTATCTCCTTTCAACATCTGACAGGAAGACTTCTAATCTAAAACTCTTGATGGCATTTTAATGATAAATTGACTAGTTATCAAAATGCTTGCTCCCACAAGTGCTTTGTGACATTCATTGTGATCATCATGCTTCAAATTATCTCTAAAAGGTGTCTATTCTTCCTTTCAACTATTCTATTTTATGTCGGTGTGTATGAACATATGATTTGATGTTGCATTCCTTGGGCTGACAAGTATTCCTCAAATGTCTTGTTGGTATACTATATCTCAGTATCATACACTAATACCTTCACTACCGAACCAAATTGAGTCTTAATGACATTGTGAAAGTCTTTAAAGAAGGTAAATACATCTCTTTTTGTTTTTCATAAAATATAACCAAGTAACACTAGAAAAATAATCAATGAAAGTAAAATATATGTAACATCCCTAAAAATAGTAGAATAAGGCCCCCATACATTTGAATGCACTAATTCAAAAACATAAGAACTTCTTTTATCATAACATAAGAGCTCCTGACATTCTTACCAAAGTCACACACATAGCACATATTTTTGTTTATTTGTCTTTCCATACAATGATGGATACATACGACTAAATAGACTATAAAGAAAGTGTCTCATGCATCTGTGATGTAGTAACAAAACATCCTCCACACTCCTCTTAGATCCTATTGCTCCAACATTCTCAACCATGGTATCAAGGCTAAGTCCATCCCCTCTCTATCCAAGTACCGAAGTTCACTATGCCCAAGTGCAGTCCCAAATCTTCGGTCAGTCTTTTTCTCTTGAAAGATCACCTATGGAATATCAAATAAAACAACACATTTTAATTAAAGTATAATGAAGCTAATGAATAAAAGTTTCATTGAAAAGAAAGAAGCATGCAAAACATTAAAAAAAGTTACATAATTGGTACACCTCACTATACCCTTACCAATCGCAAGTTGTGTTGTACCATCAACGGTCCAAATGCTCTCTGAAATTGCTAGGTGAGTATAGAAAGTGAACTCACTAGCGGCACCTGTCACATAATGCACCAGAGTCTACTATTTATTCTGGTGATCTTGTGATAGATATAGAGACGAGCATGTGCACCAAAAGTACCTTTGGCTGAGTGAGCATAACTGGCAGTGTTCCTTGGACGCTCGTTATCCTCATTGGTAAAGACTACTTGTGTCTTTCCCCTGTATTTTTATACTATTAGATTTGCCCAGTAGCCCCCTCTTCTACCCCTTGGGCCCCCATACCTGTCACATAATGCGCCAAAGTCTACTATTTATTTTGGTGATCTTGCGATAGATATAGAGACAAGAGCATGTGTACCACAAGTACCTTTGGCTGAGTGAGCATAACTAGCAGTGTTTCCCTTGGACGCTCGTTATCCTCATTGGTAAAGACTACTTGTGTCTTTCCCCTGTATTTTTCTACTATTAAATTTGCCCGGTAGCCCCCTCTTCCACCCCTTGGGCCCCCACCTCCACCTATCTCTCTTCTTGGGTGGTTTTGAACAAGACATGCTCAAGTATCCCATTTCTGCACAGTTGAAGCTAGGGGTGTAAACGAGCCAAACACGAACGAGCCCAGCTCGTTTATATTTCAAGCTCAAAAAGTATGTGTTCGGCTCGTTTGCTTAGTGAACCGAACAGAAGCAGTTCATGAGCAAAGAGTCGTTTCGACAACCCTAATCACGCAGTCATAAAATGTTAAAGATTAGGGTAAGATTTAAAACATCAATTGAATCTAATTTAATAATTTTTATTCTATATTCTTAATTAATGCTTTTAATTGATTATAATGGATTGCAAGATATATATATATATATATATACATATCATGTAGCTTTCCAAAAGACAGCATGGTAATTGGTAAACTATTATAGCACTGGAAAATCATGGAAAGTGCATTAAAGGCCACCTGTGACAGTGATTTAAAAGGAAAATATGAAACACACAACAAAACAATACATTTCATAAAATTACAAAAAGAGAAACAGCAGTGGTGCCAAGCAGCTGCGGGTCTCTCTCTAGGCACCTGTCATACCTGAGTTTAATGCAACCAAAGCTTATCGCACAGAAGTCTGTTTGGCTCAGAGTGTAACCTCATGCAACTCTCCTCACGTAGCCTTCATCGGTCTCTCACACATTAAGAACCAAATTTCTCTTCTCCACTGTTTTGATTTCAAGCTCACTATACCCTGTCTTGCACCAAGCTGCTCAAACCACTCTATGCAATCCAACAGCCAAAGGTGTCATCAATTCAGTCGTAGGGCATGTGTAAGCGTCTTTGACTTCCCAACTAGTTGTAATCACGATCGTATTGTGAGTGTTCACGTTGTGATTTGCAGGTTGCCTTCCTAGCAAGACGCGGTCCCTTCGTTACCTTCCCAGAAAACTGCAATCGTGTTGTTGCCTTCCCAAAGAGCAGCAATCTCATCGTTGTCTTCCCAGTTGCGATTGCTTTGCACCGAGCTAAGATCCCGTTGTTGCCTTCCCAGTAACGTGATCCTGCGCCTACACACCTCGCCTCCAGAGCCAGACTGCTCGATCCCTTTCTGATGGCAGAAGGTAAGCTCCTAAACATGTTGTGATCCCTTCATTGCCTTTGCAGTCATGCGACGTGTTATTGCCTTCCCAGAGAGCAGCGATCTCGTCATTGCCTTCCCAGTTGTGACTGCTTTGCACTGAGCTAAGACCCCGTTATTGCCTTCCCAGTAACGTGATCCTGCTCCTACCCACCTCGCCTCCCGAGCCACACTGGTCGATCCCTTTCTGATGGCAGAAGTTAAGCTCCTAGTCATGCTTGTTTGAGCCCAACTATGATCCCGTCATTCCCTTCGCAGTCGTGTGATCCAGCTCCTCCCAATCTTGTCTCGCACCACTCGATCCCTTTTTGATGGCACCGAAAGCCAAGAACAAGCCGACAACTGAGAAGAAAAAGGCCACGACGTGACTCGTGATCAGATCTCGCAGCTTCATGACCGAACACTACGGGAACAGAGCTCATCGGAAGACGACGACCAAAACGTGAAGCAGCAGAGAAGGCTTTGATACCATGAAGAAATGATTAATTTAGTAAAGCGTTTTTTCCTTCATTCATAAGTTGGGCTTCTATAGAATCTTATAATCCTTTTACAAATAACTACTAGACTTCTTCTATATTTCATATTTACAATTAGACCTCTCAAAATAAGATATAAATTTCATGTGTTAAATCAGTCCCTAAACTCTTTCGTATGGGCTGAAGTAGTCCCCAAAGAGGACTATTTTAGGCCCTAATAAAAAATCAGGGGACTAAATTGACACTTTATAGACTCTAGGATTAAAATGGACCTCTAAAAAGAGTCGGACACCATTTTGACACTTTTATAGGCTCTGGAATTAAAATGGACCTCAAAAAAGATTTGGACACTTTTCAAGTTTCAAGAATAAATAAACTAATCACCTGACATAGTGAAACAAAGTGATACACCACATTAAAAAAAAAAAAAAACCAAAACTATAATCAGCACACAAAATATATTAATTAAGAAGTTTCGTGTTATTAATTTGATTGGGTGAATCAAAAGCCCGCATGAAAGTAAGAAAGTGGAAGACCTCTCCAACCTCTGCCTCTAGAAAAAAGGAACTAACTACCAGTGCATACATGATATTAATAACACAACAACAACACGTATTCCATGTAATATTCATGTGCATAAGGATGAATGACCCCAGGCATGCAAATCTACATAGGAGCCCCTTATAGTATCATGATAAATCAAAATAATGTTATAACAGTCGCTAAAAATTAAACATAAAATGTAAAATGAAACATGTCTAATTTCGGTGAACCATCATTAAATTCAAGTTAGGCCATTTTTGCCAAAACTAAGGATAGCTAAAATGTTCACCATATAACTGCAAACAAAATTCTCCCTTTCAAAAGTACAGCTCTCATTACGGAATGCAGCTCATTCAACTTTACATTACTAAGGGTTTAGATGATCAAATTAAAATTTATTTCACCTGTGGGGGAATAAGGGCAGGTGGAGCTTGACCATAAAATAGCTGTTGTCCAATACCAGGAGTACCGGGGGGATAAATGGGAACACGAGGACCAACATTAGGAGGCATTGGCATTGGCCGCATTTGTGAAAATTGTGCCTGCAAAGCAGTATTGATTGTCAATTCTAGCTGTAAAAAGTTAAAAACATGGGCAACCTCTTCGATAGAGCAATGGCATGGTACATTCAAATCGTAATTTTAACTAGAAATTACAGAATAAATAAAACATTAAAACATGTATGCTTTTCGTATGAGGTTAGAAATGAACAAAGAAATTCATAAAAGGCATATAAAATACATCAACAGAAAACTCTGCAAAATTGAGCAGTTGCTCGAGCAACTTCAAGGAAAAAGAAGAGGCATGCACTGAATGAAAACTGTTCAAAGAGAAAAACAAGATTCAAATAAGGAAGACAAATTTGATTGCACATCATGTTTTGTTTGGCAAATAAGGGATCAGGCCCCGTTTAGTGATAAACGGTGTATTCACAGATTAGCCGAGTCATGCCTGAACTCTAAACACAATAATTATCCCAAAAATTTGTGGCAGGTTTTACATTTCACCATCCATTCATTCTATGGAAACGTTACATGACATTAATTTTTTTTTTTTTCTAGAAGCCCAATTTTCAATAGTTTTTTTTTTTTTTCAAATTGACCCTCAATCTAACATCACCCCTCAACATTTCTATCTACAACCAGAGATTTGATGATGTTGCTTGTTAGACATAATAGATATTTGGATACTCCAAAGACATAATTAAAGAAACCAGTTTTGGCATGTCTGGCTGCAAAATTTTAAAAATAAAACGCTGCAATCCCTCAGATACATTAAGTAGCATATCCATTTTAAATTTTAAAAAATAATGGCTGAACAATTATTAATGCCATATATCAATATATGATTACTATTCTGATAATTAATGTATTTCTTTTTACTGTTTTTTGTGTTTAATGGAGTGTTTTTTTCTCAATATATATATGGCATCACTATAAAAGCAAATATAACTGTATTTGTATCTGCACTGGTATATTAGCAATTTAACATAAATGAATGGCTGCATTAGTAATCTATACAAGTATTTATTAATGCTAATATTCTCAACTATACATATATGCATAAACGCACTTTTAAGAAACAGCCCTTATCAAAGTTGCATTCTTATCCAGATACCAGGCTAGCCTTCTCCACTCTAAGAGGATTTTTTATAGCCTATATTTTTGTCAAAAAAATACTCAAAAAAGCCTATATTTCACGTCACTAAAAACCAACTAAAACCCATAGTCATCAACATATGGAATATTTCATTCCATTTTTAACATTAATTACCTGCAACCTAGCTCGCCTCTCTTCTTTACGTTGTGCAAGTGCGACATAAAGAGGTTTGATACCAACCATTTTCCCATTCATTTCTGTAAGCTGTATCAAGGAGAAAATTAATAATAAAAGAACATATGTAGTATGAAAATTGTAAATTGAAAAAAAGTACGCACTGCACGAGATGCTTCTTCAGGTGTTGAGAAAGCAACAAATCCTGAACCCTTGCTTATACCATTAGGGTCTCGCATGATCTGTCAGGCTACTATGTTAAACATATGTGCCGCAAAAAGTTATGATAACTAAAACATAATTATTTGGATTCTTCAAAACTAAATAGACCTTGCAAGAAGTAATAATTCCAAACTCTGAAAAAACCTCTTTTAACGTCTCATCCCCAATGCTATCATCCAAATTTTTCAAATACAAGTTTACCCATTGATATTTTCCTGCAGTTTCCTTCAAACTCTGGTCAAATCTCTCTTTCAGTTCCTGTTCTCTTTCAGATTTCTTCTGTGCTCTGCCAACAAACCACTCTTTATCATCAAATTTCTTCCCATTTAGTTCCTGAACAGCCAGAGCAGCGTCATCTGGATTCTCAAAATTGACAAACCCAAAGCATTTAGATTTACCATCCAGCTCTTTCATCACCACAACACTCGTAGTTCCCCCATATTCAGAAAAAATTTTCCTCAACTCCTCCTCTGTCACAGATTCAGAAAGGTTTTTGACAAAGACATTATTAAACTTCATCTTATTTGCAGAATTGTCCCTTTCATGCTGCCGGAGGAAAGGTCCTACATAGACTTGTTTATCATTCAAAAGCATGCCATTTAGCTTTTCGATTGCATTTTTTGCTGCTTCCTCTCGATCAAACTGAACAAAACCATATCCTTTAGACTGACCAGAAGCATCTGTGGCAATCTTGCACGAAAGAATGGTGCCAAACACAGAAAATGTATCGTAAAGAGCTTTGTTGTCTATTGCCTTGTCTAGGTTCTGAAGAAGAAAAAAAAATTATTTACAATAGGTATCTCTAAGAAAGAAATGAAGTAAATGGGTTAACAGCCAGTCAATAAGAAAACCGGTAGAAGAAAGGATGGAAAAGTCTAATACACGTACCTTAATAAAAATGTTAGCTTCCCCACTTTTGCGAGCACTAGGGTCACGATTTGAATGCATCGCGCGAATAGGTTTATCATTGAGGGGGGCATAATTTAGCACCTCCAATGCCCTTGCCGCTGCAACACATGTGAGAATAATGTAAGATTGTTCAACATTCTGACACCTTATGATGCTATTGAAGCTTTTCAAGCAAAAGAAGACAGGAGAGCAAACAGAGAAAATATAGCTTAGATTTTAAAAATAATATTAAGTTATAAATATGTCACACTGAAAATATAATAAATGCAAATAAAACATTTAATAGAAACTAGATATAAATAATATGTTGCTATGAAACTAATTAAAAGTATTAACAAGCCCAGCAGATTCAAGATTCAATACAGTTAAAGACAATATAATCTAATTGAGAATACAAATGAACTATATAAACTGCGCCATTTGGGTCTATCGCATCATCTAGGTCGGCTATAACAATAAAATGACCCCCGTTATTTGAGATGGCTATGACATTTTGGCTGATTGTATTGCCTTAGTGAGCCACCTTTCATGGGGTTGCCGACAATATCCAGACCAGCGACACAACACGAGATAATTGCATACCAGAAATAAGAGCAAACCAAAGATACAATAATGCTAAAAACTGACTTGGATCAAAATTTTAGCTAACTAAAGTTACAAAAAAAAGTGTAGGTCAACTAAGCCCGCAACCCATATATTTCCAAACACTGGGGGGCAATCGTATTGAGAAAATAAGGGACGCCAACTCCAAAGGGTACCACATGATGGTTGTTTATTGTAGTTGATTAGTTATTTCCTAAGTTTAGATTATCCAGGCCTATTTGGGATCACTTTTTTTTTTTTGCTTGTATTTTAAAAATGTTTGTTTAATGCATTTTTTGCATGCTTGTGTTTTTTTTAAATAAATAAATTTATTTTTAAAAATATTCAAAACACCTAAAAAATGTTTTGAATGCTTTTAAAAATAACCAACCATATTATAATATATCAAACATGTTTCATTTTAAGTAAAAACTAACAAAATAAAACAAAATAAAACAAAAAATAAAAAATAATCCCAAATAGGACCTTAACAAACAGTGTTAAGTGATTTTTATCTTTTGATCAGACATTCCAAGTAAATTCAAATGAATGATTCCATCAGCCGTTTCTAAAATAAGATTATTATAATTGTTTCACTATAAAGAAGAGAAGCACAATCCTCCAGCAACAAGTTTTCTTGCTCTCCAACAAAATAACCCCTTCTCCCACAAATAATGGGAATCTCACTATAATGAACGTAACTTTCAAGCACTAAACCTCTCCAAGCAACGAGCCTCAGTTAATCCTAACTCCCACAATCAAGCTCCATATAAGCACTAATTGATTGCTACTACTTCGACCATTAAGAAAAAGAACATTAATCCATATTGGCCATAGGCTCTTTTGCCCTTTAAACAATGAATCAAAATTCCAAAATCCCATCGAAACTACGGTTCACCCTAAACCATAAACTAAGTTACACAAGAGAGTAATATTAATCCACTGGATTCAACAACATAAATCTATCCGATTAAAGCTTACAAGCTCCAGAAGTAGCAGAGTGAATTTAAGTAGGATGAACACTTGGCCACCTCAACACAATTTTCAAATCATTTCATATCATAGCATAAGAACTTTCTTTTTGAAGTAATCTTTGAAGAACATGATGAATTGAGGAGACTACAATTGATGAAGGCACCGAAAATTTAGTTAAAGGCAAGGTGCACACTCACGCACATTTCCAAGTACCGCAAGCCAAGATCATAACATCTCATAAATATTAAAAAGACAATGACTGCAAAGGTATTGTTTAGGAAGCACATTATCTCGAAGCATCCACAAATGAGATGAGTTTTTGCCTTCATTAAAAAGATAGCGCTAATACCAAAAAAGGAAGATGAGTTTCACATGATGACAATTTGACATGGTGACATGGAAAAGCCTAGTTGAACAAAAAATGAGAGCAACTGAAAAAGTTAGATTTACATATTGGTATTTAATTTTTATAGTAGTATGATATTCAAGACGAAGATGATAAGTTGCGAGGAAAGATGGAAGACTGCAAATAAGGGAGAGACAATGGAGATAACGAAGAAGATGATGATGTGAGGATGAAAATACAATAGTTTTAGCAAAACTTTCAAAATCTCTAGACCATGAGTGATAAAATATTATTTTGTTAAACTACTTTAGTCATTTAAAACCTTTTTTTTTTTTTAGTATAAAGTAAGGTGATAAGTTTTTTTGCCGCCTTGATTCATACGGAAAAGCACATAAATTGGCACCAAGCCCCTTAGGTGTGAACAACCCAAAACCTAACAGCGCCTAGCACTTTTGATAACATCAATATAGCGGAAGAAATATCATAGAAGATCACATAGCAAGTGGAAGCGCTTATTGTTGACCTTTTGGATGGAAAAACTAAAAACACTCATCAAAAGATCTTTTCATCAAATCGTGCTCGTTTGATGAAGAAAATAAGAAATAAGCACTTATTAGAAAATACAAAAAGAACCAATTTCCAAAAGACCCAATGGACATAAATCATTTTGAACCAGTTAATCAAATCTCTAATACAAAAATACAAGCTATTCATATTGTTTTGACATTTAGCAAAATTGTGTGAGCATCCACATGGTTATGAAATGGTAAGAAAATGCAGTCATGGGATGGTAACCAAGAATGGCAAAAATGAAAAAAAGCAACAAGTTGCATTGAGGGCACATATGAGTCGAATTCAGCTCGATCTGGGCTCACCTACTAAATCGTTGGCTCAAACTAGAGCTCGAGCTCGAGTGTATCTTACACGACAAGCTTGAGCTTAGCTTGTCCCTATATTCCCAACTTGAGCTTGAGGCAAGAGCTCAATGTCAACAGAGAATGAAATTGAGGTAGGAGCTTTCTAGAATGTGTTCCAGTGGCATGTGAGAGAGAAAGTGACTTTCTGAGAGCTTGTAGATTCAACAAAAATAGAGGAGAAAATGAGATGAAGATTCTGTAGGATTGAAAATAGTCTTTTTTTACTATTTGAAAAATTTTAGGTCCTGTAGAAGACTGATGGTGAGAGTTTGTCGGGCCCCGCGAATATTGTTCATTACAAAAGGCAAAATATGAGTCCAAAGTCTTCAGGTGTGCAGTGGCAAGAAATGCAACCAAAATTCGTGGATCAGATAAATGACCATAGTAGCTTGCAATTGGGTTGAGCAGATCATTTGGGAACAAATTGCTTAATTTAGTTGCTAGATAGAAAAAACCAAAAATAATGGTCGACTAAATTTCCTGGATGATTAACATCAATATGTCAACTACATCATCAAGTTCACATCAACAGCAAGGACTCCGTAATTGTAATTATAGTATGATTTTAATTTGCAAGAGCAAATTCTCTCTCTCAAATGAGAGTGAGAAATCAGCAAAATTTAAGAGGATCTCCAGAACTATAGGCTCGCCATTCAATAGGTCTCAACTATGATGGGTCAACCAAAAATCATCTTGTTGATTATTTCTGGGTTTAATGCAGCATGAAACAAAATTATGCAAATTGCCTTGGCTTCATCTCTTCACTAACCAAATCATCTGAACAAACTACAACAACTGTGCCAGCCACACTAATTGGGATGGCTATAACATCTTTGGCTGACAACAATAATGTTATAGGAAACAAGAACACAGGCTAAATACACATTCATAGGAAACTACATTAATCACCTCATGAAGGTTTTACAAAAATAGTCCACATGGTTAGGGCTCAAACCTAGAGCACTATGTTCACCGCAGATGAATAGAACAAGCAGACAAGCAGATAAGTTCATAATAGACCACCTTTTAAAGTTAACGACTATGTAAGGCTACTCCCTTGTTTTAGGTTATTACAAAACATTGTCAAGCATTTCATTAGCTTTCATTAACACATTTATTTGAATGCTACAAGTACATGTTCCAATGAATAATTATGTTAGTCTTTGTTTGACATATAAGACACAATAAATGTTTTGTTAGTTTTTATTAACATATTTCCTTGAACACTTTGGACATATTTTAATGAATGAATTCATTAGAATTCAACTACCATTAAAATATTCTTAGGGAGAGATTTAATCCTCTTTCATAGGGAGAAGCAAGATTTAGTCCTCTTACCACACTTATTTAACAATCACTTATTTCACCTCCAAATGATTATAAATCAACCATAAATCTCCCCTCTCCACCTCATTCCTGACATTTATAGCCCAAAATCTCTCCTGATCAAGATCATAAGTTCCACATCATCCCTCGATCAGATTCCACATTAAATACAGGTTTAAATATTGTCCTATTTAACTAGAAAGGGCTAAAGTTTCATCCACTTTGATTGTGGACACACTTCCATGACACCAAATCTGATCTTCTGAAACTTCTAAAGCATATATCTGCCTGTTCCCCTAATATTGATCTACCTGATTTAGCCCGTAAGCTCCAGCACAAACCTTAACTTCAAATGAACTTCACCTTAACTTCGTTGGATGTCTCCTTAATTACTGCAACTTAAATTACAGGGAAATAATGTTCACTAAATTTCCTAAAATAATCATAATTGTCGCATCATCGCATTCCAAAAATATAAAAATTCAATGAAAAACCAAATACAAGTGATGGATACCAAACTTATATCTAGAAAGCCGATTTAAAAAATAGAAAGATGTCATCAAACTGTTTGTGTGGTCCCAACAAAAGCATTTTTTTTCAACAATTGCTGTTATTATTAAACCCACCTTCCTCACAAACTCCACTCTTAAACATGCAGCAAAATCTGACAATCAGCTAGAGATAGAAATGTACAAAGGGAAGCTCAGAAATATTCTCCAAGCATTTTAAGCAAGGAGTACGCAGGTTAAAGCAAAAACCAATCAACTGAAGGTATATCATGCATTTAATAGATTCAAATAGCAATGGCTGCTTTTTACTACTTTTCTTTTCTTTTATTTGTTTTTACTTTCAAACACAGTATGCAGCAGCGGTACCCAATATAACACTGCTTCATTTAGTCAAATTACATGTGATTAAATTAAACTGTATCATTAATGAATTATTAAATCAAATAAGGCCATTGCTTGACATGTACACAGTGCATTATGCAGGAAAGATAAAATTTAAAAAGAATTAAAAATTCAAAAAAAAGAAGACAATGAAAAATACAACCACTCTAAGGAAGAAAAAGTTATGGTATAAACACCATGCAAGCTAAAAGTAAAATCAAGAAGAAATGAATAAATCAGTACTACTTATTTCAATTTAAAATGAAAAACAATTCGTCATTGGAAGTGCACAACAATAAAGACATAAAATTAATGAAGATGAGGCAACATTATCACAAGGAAAAACTACAGATAATGAAAACCTGGCAAATCATATGTACTATAGAAAGAAGTAACTGGATTATAAAGAATAGGTTAGATGATTAAGTGGGCTCTTCAAAGCTTTGAAGTGAAGGGAAACACCTCAATTTGCTTATAAATAAACAAGTACAAAATAACAAGCTTGACTAAATCTTGAGAAGCAGGCTTGATCAATACTCACCAAATGTTTCAATATATAGTGCAAACATAAACATAAGAAATTATATATAAGTAATATTGAAATGATCAAGTTGAATAGCACATTCTGCTTGACTTTGCACTTCAACAAAAATATCAAAAACGCAATCAAGCAAGTAACATAGACGCCATAGTTGAAAAAATGGGTTCGAGATGAGCAAGCGAAAAATTTTAAAACTTCTCCTTTTTTGCACGTTTTAAAAAATACAGCAGTGCTAAATAAGAATACATCAAAATATATTTCTCAACTAACTTCCACCTTCCGCTTCATCTAAATCTTCTCATCCTAGCTTCTAGCATCTACTTCTTTAGAAAACTGACATGATTAAAGAATCACTACTTGGAATCCTTGAGTGTAATATGTAGTTTCTTCTTCTTCTTCCTAATGAGAAATAAAATGTTTATAGTGCTAAGAAAAAGCTGCTACACATTTCACCAAAATTAACATAAAAACATACTCAAAATCACAGCTTGCAATTACATGAAAGAAAAAGATGTAAAAAAAGAATACTCATCTCACCAAAATTAACGCGACACGAACTCACTCAAAATCCCAATTTGAAGCTACATGCATGCAAGAAGAAGAAGAACAACAACAACAAAGAGAGCTCCTCCAAAATCTAGAAAAATAATTTACCATCGACCGGGTTGCTGTAGTTGACATAAGCGTAGCCAAGCGATCGCCCGGTATTGATATCTCTACAGACACGCACAGAAACCACCCGCCCAACCTGGCTAAACAAATCGAACAGCTGCGAGTCCGTGACGTTCACATCAAGGTCCCCCACGTAAAGGGAGGTCGAAGGGAACTGCGACGCACCTCCGCCGCTGTTCTGCGTCGCCGCGCTAGGGCCTGATACAGGTCCTTGGTGCGGTACCTGGATTTGCGACATCTGCTCGACCACTTATAACCTCACCTGCACCTTTTTTTCCTCCTTTTTCTTCCTTTTTTTTCTTCTTTTCCTATTCTTCAATTACAAGAAAAAATACGTAGAGCGTATAAGATAGCAAACCTTCCTCTATCAGTAGCTAACCCTAGATAGATAATTTTTTTCTGATTTTCTCGGGTTATTTTGCTTTTTATGGATTGGAGAAGAAGTGATAGATCTAGAGAAAGAAGCAAAAAAATTTAGATAGATATGAGAGGAAGAATTGGGAGGGCAGCCCTGAACGGCACCGCGCCTGTTCCTCTCGGCGGCGGCAGTGCCATATGCACGAGAAAATGCGAAACCCTAGCGGTGACCTTTTTACATCGGCCTGGACAAGCTCTATCCATCCGATCTCGCCGTTCCAGTGATGACACGTGGCAGCATTCCGATATGCTGATAAGGTTGCATTGGTTTCATGTCGGTACCGTTTGAACTAGTGGTGTGAACCGCTTGGGTCAAGTTGGATCTATCCTCAGCTAGAGCGTGAGTTTAATTATTTTATCGTGTTTAAGTTCAAGCTCGAGCTTAAATCCGTGAGTTCAAAATAAAAAAAAATTGATATTAATATAAGCTAGTTTTAGGAGTTTAATTATTTTACCGAGTTTAAGTTCAAGTCCGAGCTTAAATCCGTGAGTTCAAACCCGTTCCGAGCCAGCTTGTTTATTATAAAAAAAAATTGATATTAATATAAGCTAGTTTTATAATATGTTGTCAATTAAACTGCATCTAACATATAATACAAATATTAATTTTTAAATGTTTTTTATAACTTAAAGATAAATTCTTAAAATTTTATATATTTTTTAGTGTATTTAATATGAATATTTTTCTTAAACGGGCCAATACACGAGTCTAGTCAGGCTAGTTGGCTTTAGCTTGGCTGGTTGGCTCATCAAGCTCAGTTCATCAACAACTTATCGAGCCGAGCAAGACTCATGTACACCCCTAGTTCGGACTGAGTGTTTGGACCCCCTAGAAATTTCAATTTTTACAGAAGAAGAAAATAATATTTTGGGGCATCAATTTTTTTTAATAAATTCTGATTTATATTCATTAATTTTCATGATTTAGTTATTCAAACAATTGGTATAACCTTATAAATTTGTCTCGCAATAATTATTATATAATTTTAAAAACCTTTTATGATAAAAATATTTTTTAATAATTTAATCGACTTTAATGTTGCGATTTTTATAAGCATTAGGTATTTTTTAAATCTATTTATGTTTTTTTATTTTTTTTATTTTTTATGTGTGCAAGATAATTTGCACAAGCTCATGTAAAGGAAAAACAACTGGTGGTAACAACAGAAGATCTTGTGTGAAAAGTTCGGAAAGGAAAAAAAAACACAAGATTTGACCCAGTTGAAGAGATCCAATATGAATTGATGATGCACAGTCTCCCGAGTTACAACATCGGTTCAAAGATGAATTTGCCACCCTACGATTGGGAGTGACCACATCGGGAATGGTTAGTGTTTCACGACACCGTATTAGGGGTTGGTATTACGTTTGAGATGGTGTGTCACTTTTTAGGTTGTTTTATGACTCTAAGATTTTGGTTGTTGGCAGTTGTTGATGGCGGCCGGCAAGTTGTGGTCAATGGTGATTGGGGTGATCGGTGGTTACAAGAGCAGGGGTGTGGTCAATGACAGTCTATAAGTGGTGGTCGACAGTTGTTGGCGGCTATAGGTGTAGGAGGCTGACTGTGGGTGACATTCGAAAGCGGCGGCAGCTGCCAGAGGCAACGGCGACAAAAGGTGGCAACGACTACAAGAGTTGGCCCGAACTGCGGTACAAAATGTTGCCTGCAACTCTTTTTACAGGTGCTGGTCTTCCTCTCGTAAACAATCGGGATAACTCTCACAATCTCTCACACTCTCCTAATATTCCTCTAATGAAGGACGTTGTCCGTTGCAAGTATTCTCAGATGACTCTCCAAACTTTTATACTTCCGCTCGGTGTCACTTCAAGGGTCAAGCATTCTTTTACTGTGGAGTGAAGCCCATTTTCATTAAAACAATAACTCTTTTGAAGCCATGGATTGCACCCACAAATTGCCACTAGGACAGAACTGTCGTAACTCTCAAAATCAGCTCGCATGGCGCCAGAGTTCTTCCCTATAACATTAAAGTCTTGAGATCTCAGTTTCTGCACGGCTTGTGAATCTCGGATGCAGGGCCTTAGAGTTAGAAGAAGTGTTGCCTTACCTTAGGTGGTACCTAGGCTCCCCAAAGTTGGCACACATGTGCAAGGTCTAGCACGGGCACGCTCAATAAGCGGTGCATACATGCTTTGTGTGGCACTTAGGAGCCAAGTTTTTTGGGTTCCAATGAGCCTATTGTTCAGTTTTCTAGGGGTTAGGATGTCAAGGGGCTCCCAAAGTGGCGCGTACACGCTGAACTATAGTGAGTGTAGCTAAATATGGCACGCACGAGTCCCTCATGGCAAGGCATGGTAGCCTGGTGGCTTGAGGTTTAGGGTTTGAATGAGTTTCCTTCTATTTCACTTCAATATCTTAGGTTGTCTTTAAAGCCCTCATAAACTTTTGTATCTTGCAATTGCACATAAAATATTTGAAAAATTATAAATGATAAAAAAAATAAGAAGAAAATTCTCATAAGTTTTATCACATATTTCACACACATCAGATTCCCTCAAATTTACACATTGTTTGTCTCCCAGCAATTTCAAAATCTAAGTTTATAATTTAATAGATATAGTAGAGTATTATAGATTAAGATATTTAGTAATTTTCTACTAATTAAGTAATTATTTAAACTTAAGCGCTTAGGTTTATATGTACAAGTAGAATTCTCATACAACTCACTAACATCCTAATATAATTCATATTAATACAATATCTATTTAATCCTTTTTAAATTACTCAAGTAGGGTTAGAATTTCCTGAAATTAAAACTTCACACCTAGCTCTGATTAGCTATGCACTTAAACAATTTTAATTTTGTTATTATCCCATTAACTTTAAAATTTTAAGGTTAAGTTAGGAAAATTTTTAATCCATTAACTTGTTCGAAATATTTATCAATACCAACTTTTAATTTGACCCTACCTCAAGCTTCACCTCCTTACTTATTATTAAAATTCACCTCTATTTTTATCTTCCTCTATCTTATAATTTATATAAACTCCAAGTTAGATCATGATTTTAACTTAAAGTGCAATATAATAGATTTTCTCTCCTCCAAATTTATTTTTAATACTACACATGCGAATACCACAAAAAATGGAGACAAGTAAAGCAAAGTAGAACATGAGTATGCAACAAAAAAAATATATCTTTGCACAAACGGTAGCACGTAACACTTGTGACTCACCTATGTAGAGTAGATGATAACAAATAATATATGTAACAAGATAACTAACATGAAAGTAAAAGATGAAGTTATATGAATATAGACATAAATCTAAAGTGAAAAAATATGCAGGTTTATGTTCAAGATCTAAAACATAAGCAAGTCAAATTGTAACAGCAAGCACTTTAGTTATGTAAGAGGTAAGTGGTTTTAGGGATTCTAACAAGCAAAACATACACATACGCACAAAAAAGTAAATATTTTGGGTTGCCTCCAAGTAAACATATTGTCTAATATCCTCAACTAATACACATTCAATCTATAAACAAGATAATATTTGGTTTGTCTCCCAAATAGTATTTGGTTTAATGTTCTCACTTAAACAATGTCAAATCAAGTCTTAATATTTTTCTTCAGGAACAAATATCTAGTTTAATAATCATCAATCTCTCACCAATTATTTTAATTGAGATGGAGATTCTTCTGTCCATTTTGTTGTGATCTCATATCTTCTTCCTTTTGAAATATTAAACCTTTCTTTTCAGACTTCTCATTTAAAATCTTTTGCAACCTTTATATTTTCAATCTCAAACATCGATTAGAGTATAATTAAGGAGTGGTATTAGAAGAAGAATAAAAAAATTAACTTCCTTTTTTGTGCTCTAATAGTTAACTCCCCTTTTTTTGTAAGTCAATGTTAGCTTTATAAGTTGTAAGAAAAGGTTTGTAAAAAATAATAGGATCTCAACATCTTCCTTCATACCAACACAATTGAATCAACGAGGAAGATGAGTTTTTCTACTTCCCCCCACCCCCCTCCCACCTCTTAAAAAAGTTAAAGAATGGGAAATTAATTGGAGGGTCACTGTGACAGGCTGAAGTTCTTATAATCCTAGTCTTCGAAACATTAAAAAAAATTATTATATGTATGCAAGCTCCCGAGTCACATAACACCTTTTCCATAAACTGGTCTCTTATAGTGTATGGAATGATAAAACAATCTGAATTTTTAAGAGGGTCTCAGACTCAATGACTTATCCTAAAGGTTGGGTTGAGTCTAGAATTTGGTAAGTTTAGGCTAGACCTATGTTGAGTTAAGTCTAGTATTGGCTATGTCTAGGCTAGATCTAGGTTGGGCTAAGTCTAAGATTGGTTAAGTTCAGGCTAGACCTAGGTTGGTTTAGGTCTAGGATTGGGTTTAACCAAGTGATTTTGGGTTAGGCAGGGTTCGGGATCGACCCGAGTTTGATCCCAACCCAAGCCTAATCCAAGCCTTTTGAGTAGATTATCTTAACCTAGTATCAACGATGACCTGAGGAGGAGGAGGAAGAAGCTCAATTAGGCAGGGTTCGGGATCGACCCGAGTCTGATCCCAACCCAAGCCTAATCCAAGGCTTTTGAGTAGATTATCTTAACCTAGAATCAACGATGACCTGAGGAGGAGGAGGAAGAAGCTCATCAGAATCTCTTCTTTATGCTCTGAGCTTAAATTCCCTGAGTTCATATCAATCACTGCATGGATGCTCTCACAGAAGCTGCTTATTTATAGGCTTGGAAGGCAGTGGCGGAGCCCTCCAGAGCCGTCTCATATAGTGGCAAGCTGACAATGACAACCAGTCTAATAGTTGACAGTTGAAGAGCCACAGATCACCGCCAGTGAAAGAGCATGACAATTTGTGGCCTAATCCGTGGATGAAGGCCACAGATCACTGATATGTGAAGTCAGTTTGCTTGGGAGTGGTCACGACCAGAGTTAGCGTGACCACGCTGAGGTACTTTCGGGTATGGTCACGCCCAGGCCTTGCATGACCATGCCAGGCCAAAGATGGGCATTTTTCAGATTTTTACCAATCTTGCTACACAAAACAATAGGAAAATGTTCATATAAGTCCTATGTGACCAACAATAAGGTAAATATTAATATTTAATGAAATATTTTTTTCATGTATTTATATATCTTATTTGTATTCATTTATTTCGTATATACTTATTTATAATTATGTCAAACAGTTTGTTGATTCAGGCTTGAGTCATCCATACTATGGCCATTTTAGTCAAGTCAAGCCTTTTTGAACTATTTACTCAATGGCTTAGGTTTGATTCTTGCAAGTTTGAGTTGGTCTCAACTCAAATTAAAACCACTAACTTTTGACCTTTTTATGGTCATCCACTTCAAATTATTCAAAAAGCATGTAAATTTAAATACAAGTTTAACCTTCTCTTTCTTAATGAAGTGTTCTTTTATATTTATATCTAAAAATGTGGAGAACTTTAATTTAGTATATATTGAAGGCATATGATTTACTAATGAACGAACTTTCATCTTAAGAAAATGGTCACTCAAGGTAGTATTGGATGATTTCAAAGACATTCACACTTGATTGAACCTTCTTAATCTTCTCTATGTATTGGAATAGAATTATATATCCAAGGTCATTGAATTTCCTTTAGCTATATCCTTTCTCATTGAATCAAAATCGCAAATAGCTTTTGATAGAACTAATATTAATACTTCCATCCAATCTACACTATCAAATCTTATTATGTTGAAACTTAATGAAACGAAGTATGAACAACTTGTTACCTAAAAATGGAGGCTCAAGTTTGTTTAGATGTGATACCTTCTCATATGATTCTAATATCTGCCATTTAAATCCAATTATTTGTACACAATAAACTAGCTCCTATTTAAATAAGGCAAGAATCTTCAAGCAAACTAGATGATCTACTCGTAGAGATGCAAATATGTTTTATATTTTATTTTTTTAAGTGAAGAATCTTCAAGCAAACTAGATGACCTACTCAAAGAGATGCTAATGTCTTTTATATCTAATTTTTTAACAAAATCATATTAGATATATAATTAACATTGGATCGCAGACAATACTTATCCTTTTCTCTTCCAACTAACCCAACCTACTACTCCTCCACTAAAGAACTACATCATTACCTAACAACACATCTAAAATAGGTACAGACTTTCCACTTCCTCTTATCCCCTAATATCTCTCTTAACAACAACTTCTAATTCCTCCATCAACTTGACCAATCTATGCAAAAAATCAGTTGACCATAATCAAATTCACATTGCTCACCCCTAATGTAGAAAGTTACAACACTAAAACTATTTCTTATACCAAACCTAATAAGTTACTATGGCATCCTGACATATCATTGCATAGAGTGTTATAGGTTTGTGTGGGAGGAAGCATATTCATAAATAAAAAAAATTCATTGCTAATAATGATATTGACATCATTTCTCTCTTTGAAATCAAAATTACATTTGATCTCCCTCTCTATTACTCCATTATGAACAAATTTAAACTATCACAATAAAGAAAAATGGAGTAATTTTAATCCCTGGTTTGATAATACAACCTACATAAAATGGAATTTTGATAGGACCAAGTTCTTTTTTCTTCTTGCTCGATCTTAGTTCATAAATGGTTATCTTGCTTACTTTTCTACTATCAAGTTCTACATTATAATTTTAAAGCTAAAAATAAAGCCTTTGGTAATATATATATATATATA
>NW_018164591.1:670716-673927 GCF_001263595.1 Phalaenopsis equestris
GTATATATATATATATATATATATATATATATGAGAGGTCATCTCTTCTAATGATCATATTTTTCATCCATGATTTTAATGGTTGCATATACAAAGTATGATTGATGGAACTCCCTAAAAAAGGCTTACCTTATAGTTGATTCAATCACCATTCAAATAACTACATCTATTGCCTCTTGAAAAATCTCTGAACAACTTGACTCGAATTATTTTTCATTCACAATAAAATTTGCTACCCTCTTTATTAGAGCACCTACGCTTATTAGTGAAATTGGGATGTTTTGTTCTTTAAACAATAAAATCTTATATAAAAACTATAGGAGCACTTTGGCTAAATTTCAAGGTTTGTAAACAATTCTTAGAGCATTATCCCGTTTGTCAATCCACTATTTGATTTCTATAACATATTGAAGAATTTCAAAATTTTTTTTTTATTTAAAAAAAAAAAACTACATGGAATAATTTCTTAATAATTAAAATTTTTTATTTAAAAAAAAAACTACATGGAATAATTTCTTAATAATTACCAAAGACATATTTGAACTAAAATGCAAACGGTATGCTACTTTTCAAATTTTGGATTCTTGCGCTCTTCATAAGGATTTTTCATACGAAGCTATGCTTATTGAGAATAATATCATAAATGACACTTTTATGCAAGTGAGATGAATCAAATGATGTGTCAAATGTGCCTAGGTAAGGAACACTGAACATGATATTTGGTTTCTCTGTCATCAAATTTAAGATAAATATGATTGTAAAGCCAAAAAATAAAATAATTCATCTAGAGTCGCCTTCATTACTTTAAATGAAAATATTAATTATTTTATTTCTCTTTTTTATGATATTCTAAATAGAACACTTTTGTTTTTGGTTACCATCATAAATATGGGTTGTGCTTTAATCTCAAAATAAGCTCTTATGAAGGCTAATTTTGAGAGCAAAGATATAAAATAGGTTTTAGTATTGGAAAGCATAAATATCGTAGGCTAGATGGATTCAATTCAATTTTTTTTTATTGCATTGGATGTATTGATCATAGTCTTATCAAGTCAATTCAATATTTATTCTCTATGATTAAAAGCCATGAGAGGCAGTAGCGCTTCAAAATAAAAATTTATTGTCAACGTCTTAATGAATATCAATTATTTTTCTTTTGTGACAAATTTAATAATTGAAAATTATTTTGTACAACTAAGATGATATGAAAATTTTGTGAATATAATCTTTTTTTGCTAATTATTTTTAAATTTTTATGATATTTTGTGGATTATTCACTATAAAACAGTCTATTCTTTTTAAAATTTCTTAAAGTAAATTACTATTAAGTTTAGGAATTGAATGCCTTTTTTTATGAACTAAAATGATTCAATCTCTTTGTGCTGTGGCTTTTTGATCTATGACAAATCTATCTTAATATAGTGGGCACTAACCCTTTATAAATTTTAAAAATTTTATGAATATCATAGTTAAAAGATCGCACCTAATAACAATTGTTTGATACTTCTTACAACCTCTTAGGAAGAAATTGGTTGCTCTCTTAATATTCAAAGTATTTAGATTATCTCTTTCAACTTTTATGGTCATGTTCTTGTTGCTAGTCCAAATGTTTTGAAAACATATATATGCTTTTTTTATATAAAAAATAATGCATCGTTATCTCACCACTAATGACATATTAGTTAGAGTGGGCATCATGTTTGATAAAACTTATTCCTTTTAACTATAACTATGAGAAAAATCATATACTTATTAGTTTTCTATTATGCTTCATCTATTCACAAAAGTATTATACTAAGACACCACTTTTTACTCTTCAAATAAATGATTATTTGTTGAATCTTGGAATGTTTTTGGAATCACACCACCTAAACAAGAGCTATAAAAAGGAGAAGAGAACTAGAAAAATAGATAAGAAAAAAGAGGAAAAGAGAGAAGTCTTATCTTTATTAAGCAAAGAATAACAACTTCAAAGAATTTTGATCCCATGTTTCCATCAGTGTACCTTGAGGTCGCCTCCTCTATTTATAGGTTTTGGTTGGTCTTGATATGCTGCATAAGTCGCAGCACAATAAATACAAATATACAATGCTCAAAGTTTCTTTTTTAAAAGGGATTATTATGTCGCCCGAATCCTTGTGTGTTGATGAATTTGACTATACTTTATTATATTTTGATCGAAAGAAACAATTTATTATTTATGGATGCTCATTCATCTCTTTTCAAAAATCCTTGAGAATCTTTGTTTAACAATTAGACAAAAAAAAAAAGAAAATGAAAATAAAAATAAGAGTTATTGAATGAAATTATCAATTACACACAGTGCTCGAAACATTGCTATTTGCAAATCTAGCACTCTCTTCCGCCCACTTTTCAAAATTTCACTGAAATATTAGAATACAAGGAAAAAAACTCAACATATCTATTTCTTTTGTATCACATTATCAATGATTCGATAGTGACACACTTAAATGCATCAGTTAGTTAGTTGAAAAGATGATGTGGGTGCCAAATCTTTACCTAACAATGTTTCAAGTGATGAATATGCAGTTATACTTATAGATTAATATGCTTGGATTGGTGAAAGAGACTCGATGTATGTCTTCGTCTTTCATTGCTATTAAAAATTATAATTTTGTTTCTTTTTTTCCGTTCAGAGTCATGACCCAAAGAGAAAAATAAATATAATTTCTCTTTTTTAACATTACATTTTCCGTCCTTTAAAATGTTGCAGCATATTTTTTTTTAGTTTTTTTTTTTTCATTATTTTATAGGTACCATATTGGGAAGAGTAAGAGTTTTTCTCGTATATTACCCGGTTCCATAATTAATATTTATAAGAAATCATTATAATGATTTTTTTGAACTATCCAGCCAATACATTTAAATGCATCAAGATCAAATTATTAATAATTTCATAAAAATGAATAATACAATTTGAGATTTTTCAATAAATTTAGATATTTGAGCTAGAATTTGAAAAATGAATGAAAAAAAAAAAATTTGATTTGTAAATATCAATATTTTGGATTCAAGATGAAAAAATATTATAATCCAAAATAGAACAAAACAAAATGCACATGGGTGAAATCTGCATCTAATAACTTTTCCCTAATAAAAAAAAAGGCAGCTTTATTGCCACCTCCAAAAACAGAGAAGGCAGCCATGTCGGAATCTGAAGCAGAGCAAGTCCGCATCATCTATCGCCACA
>NW_018164591.1:675159-682775 GCF_001263595.1 Phalaenopsis equestris
CCCTGAGAAATTTTTTTTTTTAATATAAAAAAAAAAAAAAAAGAAAATGAAAATAAAAATAAGAGTTATTGAATGAAATTATCAATTACACACAGAGCGCTCGAAACATTGCTATTTGCCAATCTAGCACTCTCTTCCGCCCACTTTTCAAAATTTCACTGAAATATTAGAATACAAGGAAAAAAACTCGACCCATCTCTTTCATTTTTATCAAATTATCAATGATTTGATAGTGACATACTTACATGCATCAGTTTGTTAGTTGAAAGGATGATGTGGGTGCCAATTCTATAACTAACAATGTTTCAAGTGATGAATATGAAGCTATACTTATAGAGTAATATGCTTGGATTGGTGAAAGAAACTCGATGTATGACTTCGTCTTTCATTGTTATTAGAAATTATAATTTTGTTTAACTTTTTTTTCGTTTGGAGTCATGACGCAAAGAGAAGAATAAATTTAAATGAAATACTTTTTCTTAGTTTTTTTTTTTTCATTATTTTATAGGTACCATATTTGGAAGAGTAAGAGTTTTTCTGGTATATTACCCGGTTCCATAATTAATATTTATAAGAAATCATTATATACAAAACACCCGAAATAGTGCTATTAACAGAAGACGCGATTTATTTGAAATATGGAACCAATACATTTAAACGCATCATCATCAAATTATTAATAATTTCATAAAAAAATGAATAATACAATTTGAGATTTTTCAATAAATTTAGATATTTGAGTGAGAATTTGAAAAATGGATGAAAAAAATATTTAATTTGTAAATTCCGATATTTTGGATTCCTTACAAGGTGAAAAAATATTAGAATGGGTAAATAGAAAAATGCAGACGATCATTTGAGTCGTACTACACGTGCTTCAGACAACATGATGTAATCCACACCATCATTCAAATCATTATCCAAAGATAATATTTTCTCTTAAAAAATATTAAAATAGAACAAAACAAAGTGCACATGGGTAAAATCTGCAACTAACAACTTTTCCCTAAAAAAAAAAAAAGGCAGCTTTATTGCCACCTCCAAAAAACGAGAAGGCAGCCATGTCGGAATCTGAAGCAGAGCAAGTCCGCATCCTCTCCCGCCACACAATCCGCCCATCCCCACCACCCCCCGCCGCCGCCGTCGCCGCGAAATCACGCATCCGCCAAATCCATCTGAACCAATGGGATCTCCACCTCCTCTCCAACAACTACATCCAAAAGGGCCTCCTTTTCCCTCCACCAATCCCCGACCAAAACCTCCTCATCCCCCTCCTCCTCTCCTCCTTCTCCCAAGCCCTCAACCTCTTCTACCCCTTCGCCGGCCGCCTCTCCACCACCCGCCACCCCACCTACTCCATTTCCATCCACGCCAACGACGCCGGCGCCGAATTCATCCACTCCTCCGCCCCTCACCTCACATCCTCCGACTTCACCTCCTCCCTCTTCATCCCCCCAGCCGTCAGATCCCTCTTCCCGCTCGACAACCTCGTAAACCACGACGGGCATACCTTTCCCCTGCTGGCCGCGCAGGCCAATATCCTCGCCGACGGGTCTTTGTTTCTTGCCTGCTCGCTGAATCACGCGGTGGCGGATGGGGCGTCGTTTTGGCATTTCATTAATACGTGGTCGGCGCTGACTCGGTCGGGCGGTGCGAGTATTGGTGATGCTGGGCCGCCGGTGATTCAGCACTGGTTTCATCCGTCCACTCCACCTCCGATCGGGCTTCCGTTCCGAAATGAAGCTGAGTTTATTGTTCGTGATCCACTTCCGGCGACGAGGGAGTGTTTCTTCCATTTCTCCGGCGGGGCCGTGGCGCGGCTCAAGGATAAAGCTAACCGGGAGATGGGTGTTACCAGGATCTCCTCGCTGCAGGTACTCCCGTTTTCATTAGTTCCTTTCATATTCCTATGCATTTACATATCTTCCATCAAATTGTTGTTTTATATTTTCTAAGTATTTTTTTCAATATATTTATATTACATAAATAAGAAAAGATGCTTCTATAATATTAATTCAAGTTAGTCTTAAAATATAATTATAAATAAAATAATTATTTAGGAGATAACTAATTTTTAAAAATAATTTGATATCAAATAAAGAATATAACTTTTAAATAATTTAATAATTAAAAAAAATTATTGAATTTTAATATATTTTGATTATTTTATGTATTAATTAATTTTTAAACTAGTAGATTCACAAGCTAACAAGTCGAATCAAGGTGGTCTTGAGTTTGACCTGTTAGCGAGCCAAGCCCAAGCATGATGAGGAGTTAGCTTGACTCATAAATGAAGCAATGCACTTGATGAACACCTTGAACTTATTATATCATATTTTTTTAAATGAGTAAATAGACAAGTTCAAATATTTTTAGAAAATTCTAAGCTTAAATTAATCTGAATTGAACATAGTCCAATTTTTTTTGAAATTTTCGTGAACAAACTAGTTTTTTGTTTTACAACTTGTTAACTATTCTATATTTATATGATATATTATTTAAATAAAAATTAATTAATAAAAAAATTTTAAGAATATCTTTAATATAAATATGAACATGAATTTAATATATTTTTTTATTTCAATTAATTAATTTATTATTATTTATTCTAGCTATTTGATTTAAAAAATTATTTATAATTTATATGTTATTTTATTTACTTTAAATAAATTAATTACATGCCAAATTGAAATCCAATCAATTACTTGTTTATATAGATTTGTAAAATTATTTATTAAAAAATTAATATAAAAAATGAAATACTCAAATGTTTACATGTTTTATATGAAAAATCATGTAAAAATTAAAAATTCTAAATAAAAAATTAGGTTCTCATCTGAATTCTTACCTTTTAATTAACATAGACAAATCAATTACAAATCAAATATGAAAATTAACATTTTTATGTGTATCAGGTATATACATACATGTATAAGCTTTTCTCAAATTCGAAGTCAAAATGAATAATTTATGATTCGGCCGTGCCAAATCCGAACCATGACGTATTTGACACAACTCGGCTTGATTACTACCCTACTTACTACGCTAATTTGGTTTCCTACTCGATGCTCGATTGAGTGATATTTGTTTGGGTATTTCAAAAGTTTATCATTGAGCATGATCATCACAAGAATGAAACAATTAATAGGAATTTGATTGTAAAAAACTTATTTTATAATCTAGTGATTAATCCTTGGACATGCAAATATGATACATTAACCCGAAGTGATTAAGGAAAAAAAGATCCTAAATTTTTTGATGCAGGCTTTGCTCGCCCACATGTGGCGCGCGACCACCCGTGCAAGAGGACTCAAGCCAGACATAGAGACCACCTACGTGGTGATTGTCGGCCACCGCCACCGCGTCACTCCACCACTCCCAAAAACCTATATGGGCAACACCGCGATTGGTGTTCCGGCGACGGCTCGGGCCGGCGAACTTGCTGAAAACGGGTTGGGTTGGGCGGCATTACAGCTGAACAAGGTAGTGGCTTTCGCGACGGAGGAAAATGCAATAAGATGGTTGGAAAATTGGGCGAAGAGACCGCAGATGATGAAGATAAAGAAGCTCCATGGAACGTGTCTGCTTACGGGGAGCTCGCCGAGGTTTGATGTGTTTGGGAACGATTTCGGGTGGGGGCGGCCGGCGGAGGTGAGGAGCGGCAGTGGGAGTAAGTTGGACGGGAAGGTGACGGTTTATGAAGGGAAGGAGGGGGGAGGGAGCATGGCTTTGGAAGTTTGCTTGTCGGCGGCGGCGCTTAATGCTTTGGTTGTGGATGAGGAATTTATGGAGGCTGTGGGGTTGGCGACTGGCTAATTTTTGAATTTAAGGAAGCGAGGCTTGAAGTGAACAAATAAATTTTATGTGAGGAATTTTTTGGTAGAAAATTTTTGTTAGCTTTGTTTTTCTTTTAGGTTTTCTCTATTTTTTTTATGTTATTTTGTAATGCTTATATTTTATTTCTGGGGCATTCACATACATAGCTCTCCCAATTTTTATGGATTTACTTTTTTCATACTAAATTTTTTATATTTACAAGCAACTTATAAAAAATAGCACATATTATCATCTTTTAATTGTTAAATTCATCTTTTCATCAATAAGTAAGTGTTATATGTATAAAAATGAAACTCTAGATGTGAGATAAGTAAATCCACAAGAATTGTGTTTTTTCTTGTAATCGTCGAGATGATCGACGGGTGTAATCTTTAAGTAATAAAATCCTTTGTAGCTCCGTGGACGTGGACAATTTGTTGAACCACATAAAGTTGTGTGTTTTCACTGTGCTTTTTTGTTTTGCATTTTTTTTTATCCGATTTTCCACTTTATTGCCGTCATTTTTTACAACTGGTATCAGAGCTCAGGTTCAAATATGTGGGACAGCGATAGCCGAAGATAATGTGATTGCATTGGGAATCGAGAATTTTAATGACATAGATTTTGATTACTGAATGATGCAGATAGAGGACTACCTCTATGGGAAGAAACTTCATCTTTCGTTACTAGGAAAGTGAACGGAAAAGATTGATTCTCTGTCATTGAATCCGAATTCTCTGCCAGTGAATCCGACTTAGGAGCTGACAGAATTTCCACCAGTGAAGAAGACATTACACAACAAATATGTGTACCTGGTAAAAACTGCGCTTAATGACAGTAAGTGGTACAAAACTATACTTGTTGAAAAGTGCTTTCAGCATAGACAGGATATTGCCCATAGAAGTAACCCAGAAAAGAGCTTAGAGGTACAAGACTAAGTTGACGCTGATATGTCAACTAAGGGTGTTACCCTTGATAAACTAAAGTTGTGTTCGACTTCAGTTGGTCTTCTAATGTGAAGACATGGGGCTTTAACTTGCAGAGGTAGAGGACATCACGATTGAAAAAAAATGGTGACGCAGCTAGTGCATAATGTAGCCAGTGTATCAATCTTCAAGTGAGAGATTTGTTGCGAATATAAAAATTGGTCCATTATTCAAATTGACATTTTCTCATGTTTGACAGCAAATTGGATTTGATACTTGAAATTAATTGCTCTTAATTCATTATATGATTTGCTGGAGATGAGAAAAAGAAATAATTAACGAGTTTCATTAATTATTTAATTAACTCTTTAATGGGCCTAATGACATGATGAAATTAATAAGTAAGCATGCTAGCTCCGCTTGTAATCTCTCTCTGGACTTAGTTTCTCTCCGGCGTTTCTTCTTCTTGATGGTCGCTCTCTAGTAGAAAGGAAGGAGAGGAGAGAGATTGTTCTTTCTTGTAATCATCGAGACAATAGACGGGTGTAATCCTCAAGTAATTAAATTTTCTGCAGCTCCGTAGACGTAGACAATTTGCCGAACCACGTAAATCTGTGTGTCCGCTGTGCTTTTCTGTTTTGTGTTTTTCTTGATCCGATTTTTCGTTTTATTGTCGTTATTTTTTTTTACAATAAATTGTGTGCTGTGTATGTGATTTTCCCTTTATTTTCTTAAAATGTGTTGCTTTATTTTTCATATTAAAATTTGCAATACTTCAATTGAGTCAAGGACATTCAATAAAATTAAATATATTTTATTTAACAAAAAGTTGAAATAAATCTAATGCATTTCATAATTTAATTTTTTTATAATTACTATACAATATTTTAAAATTTAAGGAAACAATGATGTATTGTTACACATGTTTCTATCATATAATTTTAATAATAAATGTCTCATATTTATTTTGTCTAATGTATCATGCTTGCATTATATTTTTGGTCCACGATGGTATGAAAATTATAACCAATAAAGTTGTAAGCAATGCATCATTTACTCTTCTAAAAGTGTTGTACCTATGCGGAATATGTATCAAACATCGACATTTTTCTTACATCCACCAATACTTGTCCAACACCACAACAAAAACCGGCTGAAAAATTTGACAATCAAGATTGTGCAGGTAATTTTTTGAATTTTTGTTCGATGACTTTTCGATGGTTAAGATAACTAACGACTTTCATACAAGTTGAACCCATGGGTTTTTAGTGAATCTAGTAATTGATGATCATTAAATAATATTTAACAGTCAAAATTGTAAGTTCATAGTAACTTATAAATAATATCTGTAGAGTAACAAAACACCATATAAAGTGATGCAACGACTCACTTCAAAGATGGTGTAATGACACACAAAAAATAGTGTAATAACACACCCTAGGTAAAATGGAACAATGAGCCTCTCATACGGTGTAACCATGCAGCCTGAAGTAGGTGTACCGAGCAAATCAAATATGGTGCAACGACGCGTCCCCACATATGGTGCAACGATGCATCTCAAAAAATGATATAACGATGCACCCAAAAAATGATATAATAACACATCCTGGAATGACTACCTTTAATTGCCATACTTAGAATATAACGGCCTTCTCTTAACACATGAAGCTCTCTCCTCACAACTCTCCACCACAACATATGTGGCTCACAACTCATGTAGCTCCCAAATCCAACCTATGCGACATACGTGTTGAGAAAATTAGGGCGAAGAAAAACAGTAATCGACACAAATCCAGAAGAACACAAAGATTTAACGAGACTCGGCAAAGATGCCTAAATTCTTGGGAGCAGAGCGACGACCTCCTTTTCAATATTCAGAAAAGAGTACATAATACAAGATTCAACTCTCTCAAAGGCCTAGGATTACAAACAGGTTTATTTATAATCCTAGAGTAAACCCTACAGTACAATATGTAATTCCCAAATTACCCATGTACCGTATAGCCCCAACCCACATAACGTAACTTCCCGATTTGGACAGATTCTTTCGCTCCGCTTTGTTCCAGCGTCTGTCCCTATATGGTATATGAGTCATACCATAACAAATCTCCACCTTGACGAATATCCAACCCCTTAGGAGAAAAGATACCTGGGAGTTACACCTGCACCAATGTGGGTTAGGCCATCATGCTTTTGCTGCGCCCTCGCTGATCTCAACCCACTAAATTCCAAGAGACACATCTCATCAATTTCAAGAGACATCTCTTTATTTCAAGAGACTCCAAATCCTGGTATTATGAGTCATACCTAACAATTCTCCACCTTGGCGAATATCCAACCCTTTAGGAGAAAATCTCCACCTTGCGAATATTCAATCCCTTAGGAGAAAAAATCTCCACCTTGCGAATATCCTGCCCTTTAGGAGAAAATCTCCACTTTGCGAATATCCAGCCCTTTAGGAGAAATATCTCCACCTTGCGAATATCCTGTCCCTTAGGAGAAAATCTCCACCTTGCGAATATCCATCCCCTTAGGAGAAATATATCATGGAGTTTCTTATGCAGAAATGTGGGTTGAAGGACTTTTCTTGTTCGCGCCAGCACTTCGGCTAAACTGATATCACGTAAGCGAAACCCTTCGCGAAATACCTCCGCGAAACCACTGTTCGCGAATAATAGCGCCTACTCGCTTGCGAGCACCCTACTGAACTCCACTTGTCGCAACTCCTCCTGCGACGAACTTGCAAACTGCGCTGGTCGAACATCGCCAAACTCTTCTGTTCGCAAATGCTCATGTTCGCAGCAACTGCACACGAACTCCTGTTCGCTAACTCCACCTCGCCTGATGCCGCGAAGGTTCATGAACTGTCGCGAC
>NW_018164591.1:684238-688738 GCF_001263595.1 Phalaenopsis equestris
TGTACCGTATAGCCCCAACCCACATAACGTAACTTCCCGATTTGGACAGATTCTTTCGCTCCGCTCCGCTCCGCTTCGTTCCAGCGTCTGTCCCTATATGATATATGAGTCATACCATAACAATACGTACATTATCATAGCTCTCTCAAGTCCCAAATCTAGCCTCCGTGACCCAATGACGTTATCATAGCTGATACAATTCCCAACTCTTGTCTTTATAACCTACAAATGTTATCACAACTAGTGCACCTCCCAACACTTATCTCTACGACCTAAAAACGTTCTCACTGCTCATTCAACTCTCAACTCTGGCCTCTGTAGGCTAGAAACATTCTCACAACTAATGCAACACTCAACTCTGGGCTTTTTGGCCTACGAACATTATCATAGGTCACTTGACCCTCAAATCCACCCTCTGAGACCTATGAACATTTTTGCAACTCATTAATACGGCCTATATGACCATCTATGAATTTAAGTTAGCTCATTTTAAAACATGTTACTTATCTCGCTTTCATAGCAATCGACTGCGGCATTCACGGTTGGTTACAACTAATTTTGTAATTCTGTACCTCTGTACATTAACATTGTAATTCCATCTTCTCTAATTCAAAAGGAGAGTTGGTCTATTAACTTACAATTACATAAATAATTATTTCAACTATTATTTTTTCCCCTTCAATGGCTTTCATAAAAATTGAGGCGTCTCCTCCTTTTCTCTTTTGTATATGCGTGTGTCAGATTTTCATCAAACATTAAGACGCTAAATTATTACTCAATAAACTAGAATCTTCCGAAACACTTCCCTTAAGAAGTTATTTTCTTAGGCTTCATTTTAAACAACAGGAGCGTTCATTGAACTTCTTTTAACAATTACGTTCGTCAAACTGGAGGAGACAAGCACTGATCTCGAATGACAAAAATCTGCCATTTTTGAGTGACATTCGTTTCTCATTATTTTTCGAAACAAAAACTTTGATAAAGCTCGACATTTATTCGAATTGAATAGAACTTTACTCCCCCATCAGACAAAGTTTTCCTCAAAGCTTTGCAATCCGTTCAGGAAAATTGCAGCCATACTGAATGTACCTCAATTCACATTTTGATATCTCGCCTGAACTTCCTTCATATCCGCATATGTAACATGCAACGACGAGACGCGTGAGGGCAAAAATGTTGTACTGATTAATGCGGCAATAATTAGACTCGTATGAGACAATGAACACGTTAGCCAACGGATTCGCAGCTTAAAATTTACACGTGAATTCACAACTCCTACGGAATGGATTGATTTTGCTGACGTTTTAAGCCCACTGGCAACGGGATGCGGACGATCCACACGTTTTTCAACTCACGAACGGATGTGGTAAAAATGAAAAATATAGGTTGCGATTTTACCATAAATTTTAATATTTGAGAGAAAATTTGAAAAATGAATGCAGAAAATGGTTGATTTGTAAATAGAAAGTTCAGGGTGGTATGTATGTAATGGGCCCTCCTATTTTTTAATATATTTAATCACTGTGTTTTAACTATTTTTATTTTATTTTATTTTATTTTATTTTATTTTTTTAAAAGAACCATCTTAAAGGCCATCATTGTTGCCCCATAGATGATCATCCTTTCAGTCGCATAAATAATTTAAAATAATATATTGTTTAGTTTATTTCATATCAAAATATAATAACAAGGGTCATTTTATTCAAAGACCGACAAAACTAGGGGTTGAGCAACTCAGAGATTGTATGGTTGTATGGCAGGTTTGTTGATGAATTTATAAAATATAAGAGGATCAATTTTGCATCTATATTTAAGTTAGCTTAAACACGAGGTCATTAAAACACTTACATTATTCAACAATTCTTTATGATCAAGAGGGAATAGTATGGGTGGTCCGACCAGGTCTTTGGGAAAGTTATTCGCCAAAAAATGTCCCTACCCAAGAGGCTATAAATAGATCCCCTCTCTTCACCCGAGAGAGAAGAAGAAAAAGAGAATTTCAGTGCTTGCTCTAGATTGAAAACCCGTCGATAACTTCCAGTTTTTTTAGTTGTCAAACACCGTCGAACACAACCAGTTGCCCGACGTCGACCACGGTCGGCCACCCCTACTCGCAACAAGTTGGTGCTATAACCATCGTTTATAGAATTCATTGTGGGTTGGTGCCTTCATAGTCTTCAATCACAATATTTGCGACCCGTTATAGCTATTATTATTGAGCTGACATTGCATATGAACTCTGTAACTCCATATTTTCCAAATCTGCAGCAAAGTGAGCCTATGCACTAAAAATTACATAATGAATTATTTCAATTGGGTCAGACCCAGTGTTTTTTTTTAGCATTTCAGAGTTTTCCATGTAAAAAATTGACGTGTCACATTCTGCTACCTGTAACTTTAATTTCCTAAGTATGTGCTGGATTTTCATACAATATTAATATACTAAATAATCACTCTACCGCCACAAATTTTTCAGCACACAACAACTATATTATCCTCCTCTTCCCCAACATAAATACATCCAACAACAACATCAACAGGACTGATCTGTGTAATGACATAAAAATATCGTCATTAAAAATTTAGAATTAAAATATATCGACTCAAAACTACTAACGAGCGCCACTATAAAATTAGCTTCCTCCTTTCATGCCTTCAAACAAATAATTAAATGAATTCTATTCTTAAATTAGCTGTTAGATAAAATTAAGTTAGAATAGATTGTGCTCTCCATACAAAATTTTGAGCATAATTATAAATCACCAGTGCTAATTAATATTAATCTAATATTTAATTAACCATTATTATCATCTAAAATGTATTTGCTTATGAGCTTTGCTTGTACAGCCCAAGCCAGTCCCCATATCCTTGAAAAAAATGATAATAATTTGACTTTCAGGCCTTCTTAGATCTTCAAGCTCGGCCAAAAATACTTATAATGAATAAGATATTCTCAAGAAAAATCCAAATGCTTAGAATCATTTTTTACAAGTATTTATTTAATTATTTTTTTAATTATATATATATTACTAATTTTGTAACAATACGTACATTATCATAGCTCTCTCAAGTCCCAAATCTAGCCTCCGTGACCCAATGACGTTATCATAGCTGATACAATTCTCAACTCTTGTCTTTATAACCTACAAATGTTATCACAACTAATGCACCTCCCAACACTTATCTCTACGACCTAAAAACGTTCTCACTGCTCATTCAACTCTCAACTCTGGCCTCTGTAGGCTAGAAACATTCTCACAACTAATGCAACACTCAACTCTGGGCTTTTTGGCCTAGGAACATTATCATAGGTCACTTGACCCTCAAATCCACCCTCTGAGACCTATGAACATTTTTGCAACTCATTAATACGGCCTATATGACCATCTATGAATTTAAGTTAGCTCATTTTAAAACATGTTACTTATCTCGCTTTCATAGCAATCGACTGCGGCATTCACGGTTGGTTACAACTAATTTTGTAATTCTGTACCTCTGTACATTAACATTGTAATTCCATCTTCTCTAATTCAAAAGGAGAGTTGGTCTATTAACTTACAATTACATAAATAATTATTTCAACTATTATTTTTTCCCCTTCAATGGCTTTCATAAAAATTGAGGCGTCTCCTCCTTTTCTCTTTTGTATATGCGTGTGTCAGATTTTCATCAAACATTAAGACGCTAAATTATTACTCAATAATCTAGAATCTTCCGAAACACTTCTCTTAAGAAGTTATTTTCTTAGGCTTCATTTTAAACAACAGGAGCGTTCATTGAACTTCTTTTAACAATTACGTTCGTCAAACTGGAGGAGACAAGCACTGATCTCGAATGACAAAAATCTGCCATTTTTGAGTGACATTCGTTTCTCATTATTTTTCCAAACAAAAACTTTGATAAAGCTCGACATTTATTCGAATTGAATAGAACTTTACTCCCCCATCAGACAAAGTTTTCCTCAAAGCTTTGCAATCCGTTCAGGAAAATTGCAGCCATACTGAATGTACCTCAATTCACATTTTGATATCTCGCCTGAACTTCCTTCATATCCGCATATGTAACATGCAATGACGAGACGCGTGAGGGCAAAAATGTTGTACTGATTAATGCGGCAATAATTAGACTCGTATGAGACAATGAACACGTTAGCCAACGGATTCGCAGCTTAAAATTTACACGTGAATTCACAACTCCTACGGAATGGATTGATTTTGCTGACGTTTTAAGCCCACTGGCAACGGGATGCGGACGATCCCCACACGTTTTTCAACTCACGAACGGATGTGGTAAAAATGAAAAATATAGGTTGCGATTTTACCATAAATTTTAATATTTGAGAGAAAATTTGAAAAATGAATGCAGAAAATGGTTGATTTGTAAATAGAAAGTTCAGGGTGGTATGTATGTAATGGGCCCACCTATTTTTTAATATATTTAATCAATGTGTTTTAACTATTTTTACTTTATTTTATTTTATTTTTTTAAAAGAACCATCTT
>NW_018164591.1:689646-696162 GCF_001263595.1 Phalaenopsis equestris
TTGGACTTAGAATAGACATATGGTTTATTCATTAAGTTGTATGGGATAGTGTTGAGAGACTTGATATAGTGTAATACATGGAAGATAATACTCACTATAAGAGGACCTATCACCATGATTCATATATTTTGTTTCTCTATATGATATGTGTTGAACTATATGAACCAAGTGGGAGACTGTTGGGATTTTTTCTTTAAGATTCCCAAATTAGTTAATGATGGGAATTAAATTTATTTCTTTAGAATTCCCAAATTAATTAAAACTCTATTTTAATTTCAATACCCTTTGGAATTCCCAAATTAATTTCAATACCCTTTGGAATTCCCAAATTAATTTCAATACCCTTTGGAATTCCCAAATTAATTTCAATACCCTTTGGAATTCCCAAATTAATTTCAATACCCATTGAAATTCTCAAATTAATTTCAATAACCATTGGAATTCCTTGGTGTTTTTAAGAGAAATAACTTTCAGAATGTGGTTCATATAGTGTCTAAGTTCAACACATGAATTTAGTAACATTCCATAATGTGGTCATATTCGTTGAACTTTGTGATGGGCATAGCACTATAAATTAGATGTGATGCTTGTTGTTTTGGTCCCTAAGATTGCTCCTCTTCATTTTATTTGCACCATCGGGTTGTGAGTGAGAAAAACTTAGAAGATCTATAACAAAAAATTTGTCGTGTGAGTTGTGAGTGTCGACTCTGTTCGTTTAAGTTATGGCTGGAGGTATGTATGATCCTATCTCGTTTCCGCTTATCGATTTCAAAATTAATTTTGTAAATCAGATATGGTATTTAGAATCTTTTACACGGAAAAGCAAAGTAATGCTTTCTAGGTTTTCTAGTGTCATTCAGTGGATCAACAAATCTAACCATTCCCTCTATTAAAAGTAAGATAAGAAAGTCCGGAAAAGAAGCCTCCCAATTAAATCAGCGAGAATGAATCTCTAAAGAATCGAGATTATTTCACAGAAGTTTAACAATATCTTCTCAAATGAAACACTTCAATAAATTTGGAGAAGAAGCACTCCCAGATAAATCGAATCTCCATACAACTATTGAAGTCCAAGCTAAACTGAAAAACCCTAGGATTGTGTGTGTGAGTGTGTGTTATTTTATTATTTTAGTATCTATAGAAAATCTTTTTATTTAAAGGTCTAACAAATTATAATCCTATATAAATCGTAATCTTCTAATCTAATATTTGCACAAAGGCATTCACATGAATAATAAATAGATAGACAGATCTCCAATCCATAGTAGATCGTCAATCTGGCCCTAGCTGATCATAATATTACCTTAAGCATGATATCATGATTACCCAAGAAAATATTATGATCAGTAGGTAGATTGACGATCTACTATGGACTAGATATGTGTCTGATATTCTTGTGGATATTTTTGTGCAAATATTAGTTGAGAAGAATATGATCCGTTCATTATTATATTTATCTTTTCGCTATATCTCAAGTTTGTACTACGTAAGCAGGAAGAATTTTGAATAATAACATTATCTAGAAATATTGAAATACTATAGTAATAACACACACACACACAAACCAACTATTGATCTAAAGTGTTGGGATTATTTCCCTGATCAGAGAAGTTGGATGCAATAAGGAACCACTTCTGAGAGCCTTTGAAGTAAGACTATAGGGTTTAAGAAGTCGACAGGGAAGAAATCCTAAGGTTTAGTAGTTCAGTTCGAAGCTGCAAGTGTTGTATGAAGATTTGATTTAACACAAAGACTTCATTTCCAGACTTATTGAAGTGTTTAAATTGAGAAGATATTGCTAAACTCCAAGCAATTCATCTTGGTTGTCTAGATCATTCTCACTGATTTAATTAGGAAACTTCTTTTCTGGACTTTCCTCTCTTGCTTCTATCGAAGGGAATGGCTTAATATGTTGATCCACCAAATGGCTCTAGAAAATACTGGAAAGCCTGTTTGAGAATGACACCAACTATGTGCCCATCAAGCCGATTGGTAAGGGATCATATGGGATTGTTTACTCTTCTGCGAATAAGGAGAAAAATGAGAAGGTTGTTGTTGGCACCAACTTTTGATGTTACACGTGTAGGATATTTACTTGAATGTTTTGGAACATTATTTCTTTCATACGTAGCTTGCAAAAGCTAAAGACATCCATTGAGGCTTTTCAGTGTGTTTAGGGCATGAAACTAGATCTGAATTGACACGCCCATGCCAGAGATTAGTGCTACCATTGGCAACAATTCTTGATGTTTCACATGTATAATGTCCTTTTGAATACTATGGGAATATATTTTATTCATACATAGCTTCACGAAACTCAAGACATCTATAAAAACTCTCTAACGTGCGTTTATGGCATGAAACTAGGGTTTGAGTTGGTGCAGCCTTGCCCAAAAATAGTTACTCTTGTTTGACATTGTTATTTTTTTGATATGACACATGCTTTATGTTCATTTTAATGTATAAGCACCAAATTTCATTTGAAAATAGTCTCTCGTGGTCCAAAGGATCTATAAACAATAAAACACTTTAATAGATGTTTTGCGCACGAAACCCCTTCAAAGCCATACATACCCTGAGATTTTACTTTGAGCACTTGTAGGTTACTAGGTAGTATTTTTTATGCCCTTAGTTATTATTATCTGCTGGTTTGCTTGTGCTAGCCAGACATCACCTCTGTACTTTTTGGTGTGTTTGCATGCTTAATATGCATGGTAGTAAATTAGGACGTTCTTCCGCGGGAAGTCGTGTCTGTAAGTATGCACATGCATAAGTACCATTGAAGGGGGAGCATATGATGATTTCTACTAATCCGTTGCTTGCAGATGTCATTTTGCTTCCCTAATAAAAGACACGACTCATTACACGTTGCATGTTTGTTGGATTTCCCGCTAACGATGTTTTCATGCAGGTCGAGTCATTTTTCTCTTTTTCCTCTGTACTTTTAAAATCCTTAGAGAGTCTTGTATTAGAAATGAGATATGGACACAAGTTCTGAGGTGTCAGGAGGACGAAACCACGTGACAGGGACCATGAGCAGTAGGCCATGAGCAGTAGATTGGTATCCCATACCATGATTCAAAATTTCATTTATGGATAGAGTTAGAACTAGACGTGTACTTATGCGGTGCCTGGTCGATTTTTTTTTCTGGGATATGTTGCCGACCCAGCGACATCGTCCTTTCATTATTTTTGGCTTGTTTATTATCTTTATTGCATGTTTGCATGATCAAATTGTTTTCTCTTTTTACTTATAGTTGATCTATAATACTACAAAAATTATAATCTGGGCTCATTAAGAACGTTAAAATTATAAATAAATTGCATAACATTAATATCACCCAAGCCATTTTAATAGGGCATCCATACTTAGTACTTGAATAGATAACTGAATCATTATGCACCTCCCGAGAAGAAGCCTCTGTGCTTCTCCAACCTGATTGACCCAACATAGATTTCTACTTAGATGATAGTTTAGTGCGATTAGGTAGTTAGAAGGCTCCTCGACTCAGACAGAATGTAAGAATTTTTGTTAAGAATATTTCTAGCTTTGTAGCTAAACCTCCCTTTCTCTTCTTTTCCAATGACATCCTTGTCATTTCGACGGGTATAAGTCCCAACTTTCGGAGCTCCATTTGATAGTCATAGGATAGAGTTTTGTTCCTTTGATTTTATGGCTAGCAAGGTCTCCACGGATGATGCAATTCACGTGTTACTGGCAGGGATCTTCGAATGTGTTGGCTTGGCTACCTTTATGACCTATAGAATTAAGATCCTAGTGGCTTGGGATGACGGGTACCTTGTAGGGATTACTCCTTTCTTTGACTACCCTGTTAAGCCCTATCGCTCCTTTTGCCTTCATTGATATCAACTTGATGGACCAATTATTGGTGAGCTACCGCCTATTTGAGATACGATAATTTGTCCTTTGCCCTTACTACACGAATGTGTTTTGATGTATCTGGATTCCTTGTTAGGATGATTCAATTATTTTGTAGAATCTATATTTTGATGATTCCATTGCCCAAATGGGGCTGTGAGAGAATCACTCTCCACCTCGTGACTTAGTAAGAGATTTAAAAGCATCAGAGCATTCCCTAGTGAAACAACTTTCCTTTGATAGCTCTGTGCTAGTTGTCACTTTAAATGTAAGAAAAACTCCTTAGAACAAGAGTACTCTTAGGAAACCCCAAATATGTAATTAAACAAGTGGTATACGTTCCCTTGGGAGCACTCTAGACCATAGAACAGGCAAACACACCCGACTCTCTGGTTGTGGTTAGCTTTTATTGGCATTCTTTCGTGGATTTTTAACACGAGCTATTCCGGTCCGAACTTTTTTTGACATATATACTTGAACTATCCTAGCGAGGTTTGCCACATGGAAGCTCTCTACATTCTTTCTCTTATTAGTCTGCTCTTGTTGAATGCCCTATTTTGCTGGTTCATTTCTTCTCCTGTTTCATATGATCCAAAATATAGACTTATTCGGAAAAGGGAAGTACGATGACGGATAAGTTGACAACTTCTTTAAAAATAAAAAGAGAAAGGAACACAAATAGATTTATCATGATGTATATGTAAAAAATATGTTTTTGAATGTTGCTTGCAATGTTGACAATGACATCATGTGTCGAATGTGCACATTGCATTGTGCCATTACATTTACTTGTCATGTTTCCTATATAAGCACATGTCTCCATATGCTTATGTTAGGTAATGGTATTTACATTTGCATTTATAGTGTTTTTCCTCCCATCAACACACGCTCTTATGTGTTTATGCAAGATATTGCCTTTTCACTTGCAAATAAAATATTCTAATGCAAGCATATGCATTGATATATTAAAGTTGGATATCTTCATATCATATGCACTGCACTTCATTTATTTACATTTACATGTCATTTTGTGTCATGTGTACATCACATTTTGCACTTGTATTTGCAATCACATTGTTTTCTTTACGTAAGCACAAGCTTTCCCATGCTTATGTTAGAGCACATTTGCACTCACATGTTTGATAACTCAAAGTAAGTATATATTCTCATATGCTCATGTTGGATATTCATATATCACATAAAGAGACAACTTGCCTAAAATTCCCATATATTGCATGACGTTACCTTGCATGAGTGATGCCACTTAGTATCTATGGCACCACATAGTATTGTCATAGACATATCATGATATGTTGATACGATCATACCACATGGAATGATTGTGCACTTCATTTTCTTTCGCATGCTTTCACATATGATCGTGTCACCAAAAGCGATCATGCTTTGTAAGTAAATCACACTTATTTCCACATGTTGTTTGATGTGAGTACTCATACCTAACATAGTACTAGCATTTAGCATGTCATTTCATCAATGTTATGGTTCCTCACACCATGCTCGAGCTTCCATATCATGTAAAACCACTTAGCATATCACTTTTAATTGCTCACACCTTGCTTGAGCAATCACGTCATACTAAACCACCTTACATTTTGCATCATTTCCACCTAGCCCTTTGATGAAAAATCACCCTTTTAGATGTTTGACTCGATGTTGGTTGCATTGCTTTAATGATCATTGCTTGTGAGTACATCTAAACGAGCAATGTGAGTTATTGTTTTGCAATCAACATCTATATGATTGTGTTAAGATTCCATAAAACCTAGCATGTGTCATTTAGCTCTTGAATTTTAAAACAAAAAAAAAAAAATATTTACATATTATTACTATTCATCATGTTTTAAAACATATTTTAAAATGAAAACACCCACAATTTAGACCATAAATAAGGTCAAGCTTTGAAATATATTTTACTTAAAATTATCATCTTTTAAGTAGCATGTGTTTGATTGCATGGATCTATAGGATAGGGTTGGGGACGTCGACTCATCAAAATCATGCACCAACTTTAGATACACCTTTTGCACAAGACGTATGTGATTAGGCTATGTTGTTCTAGATGCTTGTTTAGAATAGGGTAGCTTGTAGTTAGAATGTTCATGTATGGCTATTATTCATTGGTTTACAATAGCCAGATATTTTATGTGTTGCCTTTTGTGTTTATCGAGTGTGAGACATGTGTACTATATTAGGGGTGATCTTCTTATAGAGAGTCACGTCAAATAGGAAGAAGCATTATAATTTAAACTAACACCTTTTTTGCGTGTGCTGCATTGCTCTCTTCCTATAAGACGTGGGTCATTATACAATTACATGAAATAACATGTAATAACTTTTTGATATAGGTGTTACCATCAATTTTTTATGTCACATGTCGTAGATGCGTGTGAACTGAGCTCAAATTATCTCGACCATTGTCAAAGTTGTTGAAATGATCTTGAATTGAAAAATGGATTGCACGAGCTTGTTCAGAACGTCAATTTTACATAGGAAACATATTTAAAAGAAAAAAAAAGGAGAACGGGATAAAATCACTTTCCACAGCTGATGCCCTGCAACTTTAGATACACCTTTTGCACAAGACGTATGTGATTAGGCTATGTTGTTCTAGATGC
>NW_018164591.1:696262-697597 GCF_001263595.1 Phalaenopsis equestris
TTGTTGATGAATTTATAAAATATAAGAGGATCAATTTTGCATCTATATTTAAGTTAGCTTAAACACGAGGTCATTAAAACACTTACATTATTCAACAATTCTTTATGATCAAGAGGGAATAGTATGGGTGGTCCGACCAGGTCTTTGGGAAAGTTATTCGCCAAAAAATGTCCCTACCCAAGAGGCTATAAATAGATCCCCTCTCTTCACCCGAGAGAGAAGAAGAAAAAGAGAATTTCAGTGCTTGCTCTAGATTGAAAACCCGTCGATAACTTCCAGTTTTTTTAGTTGTCAAACACCGTCGAACACAACCAGTTGCCCGACGTCGACCACGGTCGGCCACCCCTACTCGCAACAAGTTGGTGCTATAACCATCGTTTATAGAATTCATTGTGGGTTGGTGCCTTCATAGTCTTCAATCACAATATTTGCGACCCGTTATAGCTATTATTATTGAGCTGACATTGCATATGAACTCTGTAACTCCATATTTTCCAAATCTGCAGCAAAGTGAGCCTATGCACTAAAAATTACATAATGAATTATTTCAATTGGGTCAGACCCAGTGTTTTTTTTTAGCATTTCAGAGTTTTCCATGTAAAAAATTGACGTGTCACATTCTGCTACCTGTAACTTTAATTTCCTAAGTATGTGCTGGATTTTCATACAATATTAATATACTAAATAATCACTCTACCGCCACAAATTTTTCAGCACACAACAACTATATTATCCTCCTCTTCCCCAACATAAATACATCCAACAACAACATCAACAGGTCTGATCTGTGTCCCCCAACATAAATACATCCAACAACAACATCAACAGGACTGATCTGTGTGTCCGTAATGACATAAAAATATCGTCATTAAAAATTTAGAATTAAAATATATCGACTCAAAATTACTAACGAGCGCCACTATAAAATTAGCTTCCTCCTTTCATGCCTTCAAACAAATAATTAAATGAATTCTATTCTTAAATTAGCTGTTAGATAAAATTAAGTTAGAATAGATTGTGCTCTCCATACAAAATTTTGAGCATAATTATAAATCACCAGTGCTAATTAATATTAATCTAATATTTAATTAACCATTATTATCATCTAAAATGTATTTGCTTATGAGCTTTGCTTGTACAGCCCAAGCCAGTCCCCATATCCTTGAAAAAAATGATAATAATTTGACTTTCAGGCCTTCTTAGATCTTCAAGCTCGGCCAAAAATACTTATAATGAATAAGATATTCTCAAGAAAAATCCAAATGCTTAGAATCATTTTTTACAAGTATTTATTTAATTATTTTTTTAATTATATATATATTACTAATTTTGTAA
>NW_018164591.1:699403-707561 GCF_001263595.1 Phalaenopsis equestris
AAAAAAAATATAGAGGAAACCACAGAGAATCTATATATATATATATATATATATATATATATATATAATTAGAAAAATTAAAGAGGGTGAGTCCATGCTCGAGGAACAGAGAAAGGATAAAAGACAGGCTAAATAAATTTGGAAACTTTACATATATATTATACAATTCTTATGTATTTACATACGTAACACCTAAGATTTACTATTGACCCTTCTGATTATGCATACAATTACATATTTTATTTTTTAAAAGATAATAATGATAATATTTTTGACGTAATATTAAAACTTTGAACTGTTTGCAAGTAAATATGAATAGTTATGTATTAGAATTGTAAATGCTCCAAAAAAATTTTTAGCAATAAATGGGGAAGAATAGTCCAAGGGCTATGAATAATATATATATAATTTGCATCACGTACTCAGATAAGTTGGTCGGGTATCTGCCTGTCAGTTATAAGTCTCCTCTAATATATGATTTGAATCTCCCAAGAATAGTCCAAGGGCTATGAATAATATATATATATAATTTGCATCGCGTACTCAGATAAGTTGGTCGGTATCTGCTTTTCAGTTATGTCTCTTCTAATATGTGGTTCGAATCTACTGAGTGTAGGGTGTGGTGCTCAAAATATTAAGCACATGAGAGATGATCATAACTCATCCTCTTAAAAAAATTCATTTTAGTGATGAATAAAAATATGTATTATATTTTTGAATTTAAAATAATAATATTTTTTCATGTGATAAGAAAACTTTAATATACCAATGATGATGATATTAATCTATCTTAAGTGAATATTAAAATACTTAATTTATTATAATTGGCATGTCATATGTTTAGCTAGAGTACCTTCAATAATTTGTATAGTGCCGGACATCATGAGTCACTGGTCATTAACTAATTTGCTAATTGAAGAATACGTAGCAGAACTAATTAGCTGTCTTGAGATCAATTTTAATACTATTTTATCTGAACAGTGTAGCATTAATTAGTGTTAGCTTGATTCATCGCTCCTGTTTCTGACTACTGAAGTCATGCCGCTTGTACCGGAGCAGCCATTGAAATGATGGTGAGGTGACAGCTTTTAATACTTATTTATGTATTTATATTATATTTTTCACATTTTATTTCATATCTAAATCAATTGAACTTTACTGTTTTGTATTCAGTAAAATGTTGCATCTTCGCTTAGAACTCATCAGTAGATCTGGTTTTGTTTATCATATATTCAGCTAAACAATTTTCTTTTATGCACATTCAACATAAGTAAGGGTGCCATTTTGATTGCCCAATAGCATGATTTATGGCATAGCTGATTTTAATTATAGTTTTATTAAATTTCTACTTGAACCTTCATGATATATTCTCTTATTATATAATACTTAAAAAAGACATTTTTTATTTACTTAATATGTTTTACTTCAAAAATTGTATCATCAATAAATTTGTTGATTCATGATCTATCAGAAAATTACACCTCAAGGGCCGCTAGAGTATAAGATAAGAGAGAGAGATAAATAGAGAAATGCATAGTCATGAACATTGATCGGTCTTATCAATTAGTCATTTATCATAAAATGACCACTAATTATATGTGAAGTCATATGTTTGTCCATACTTTAAAGGGGTGTTATATAGTATTTAAGGTATTTTATTTATGTGAGCATGTAACTCGACTACACTCTGACTTGGTTAGCTAACTTTGTTAGGTTTCAATTCACTAATGCTTGCTCAATCGACTATGCTGAGCTGGCGTAGCCGGTTGGTTGATCATATATGGCTTTGGGTCGACAAGATTGCTTTAATTGGCCAGATGTTGCTAATCAACTAAGCTAGCTTGACTATCGACCCTTAATTCATGGATGAGGAGCTCATGTCCGCATAATGATACTAGGCTATTGAGCAGATAGTGAATCACCATAACTCGATAGATAACTCATTCATTAATGAATAGGTTGCTCTTGAAGTTTGTGGGCCATGTTATTAACGATTCTTGTCTCATGATGGGGAATCTCAGGAGAGTCCATGAGATTTCTGGTCAAATAAGTGGATCATTTGATCTTCTGTCAGTGTTCGAACTCTCTCTAGGGGACTATATGGGCCCCGCCAACTCTATTTATAGTCAAATAAGCTGGCAAGAGCTTTAATAAAAGAGAAACTCCATAGGAGTAGTATTGAGAGATTACTCAAAGAAGAAGTTATCAAAATATTAAGTACCCATGCTAGAAGAATACAAAGAGGATAAGGTGGCTACTTGTAGATGTTAACCTAACAAGTTAGAGAACAAGACAAAAGTGAGATAAAGTCTTTTGCGATTCATGCACAATAAATATGTAACTTATAATGTTAAGACAACCCCTCCATAAATAAAGTATATCAATGTAACATAGCCGGATTTTGAAATTTAGCGAGGCATTGCTATGCGTCTCCCTGAATGTTTCCTATGCTCTAAGGTTTTCTATGGCTCATTCCGTGGTGGCGTGAATCCATGAACAAATTAGAATTTAACATCCTTTCAACGGATAAGCTATCCCCTCTTTGTATGAGAGAAATCAATATAATGTAGGGGGATTCCATGATTGCTTTCTTGAATTTTTTCACATCTGTCTTCTCTGTGCTCTAAATTCTTTGTACCAATCTTTTCTTAGTGATGCAAATCCATAAATTAATTACAATCCAACAATCATACTAATTAATTAATGGATTGGATAACCACTTCGGTAGGTGTATGAGCTCTAAGAACCCTAAAATCTTGCCCATGGCAGCACAAGACAGCTAGAAAGCATTCACCATAGTTAGAAAAACCTTAACGCACATGGAGGGCACAACAAAGTACATAGAATAAATAGATATTTTATTGAAAAAAGTAAATTTGATAATGTATTCTGACTAACTTGTATTAAGAAGGATGTTAAGGTTATTAGACATATTATTAAATAAATATAATATAAATTTTAATTGATTATCTTTTAGATTGAATCCATCTCATGTCAAATAAATTCAGCTATTTAACAAGTAAAAAAATTAGGTGCTTCACTCACACAACTCTTTATTACATATAGAATGAGTTTAAGAAATTAGTATTTTTTAAAAAGCATAATTTATATGTGCAACATTCATATGGGGGTTAGACTTTATCTAAATATCTACAACAAGGATAATCAATTCATACTTTTCAATTAAATACTTTTTATGTGATTCTATAAGTTTATAGTCTAGCATGACTATCAATGCAATGTCTTATTCTCATTCACTTAAAATAGGAACTAAGAAATTTGAGAAATTATTTATACCTAATTGATCTGCAATTTTTATGTGACGATTATTCGATCAAGACATAGGCAATAATGCAAAACGTTTATGAATTTAAATGATATAAAAAGTACTCAAAAAGTACCATAGAAGCACTTACAAATTATTTGATTAATCAAACAAAATTTTCAACAAAATTGTAATTAAAAAGGTGGCTTGTTTTATCATGATATTCAAACCTTGAATTTAAATTTAGTTGAGGCCAATCATGCCGATGAAAGTGAATAGGAGAAAGTAGGACTCAGCCATTATTCTACTTTTTCTATCCTCCTTCACCAATACAAGAAGATCATGCACAACAACAATCATTGAGTGGGGGGAAAAGTGTTAGGGTCTGTTTGGGGCAGCTATGATAGTTTGAAGAAACAACTGCGAAGCCGCTGAAGAAGAAGGTGCTGTTCAAAAAGTTACGGTGGTCATCACAACTTTTTATATTAAAAAAGTCAGACCGTAGCTTTCTAGCAGCCATCGCAGGTAACTAGGAATGGTGGGAGAACACAACTTTCAGTTAGTTTTTTGAGAACACAATCAAAACCTGACAGAAAAAACTACGGTGCGACACTGCACTGCCCAACCAGTCTTTGATGCAAGTTTCTATGCTCCAATGTCCCATCAATTAAATTTATCTGATTTGCGTACGATTTGTTCGAGAAATTCTAGTCTTCTCAAAGCTTTTTTGATATTAGAGAATGATTCACTTTGAAAATCACTCATGTTTTTAGATAGTTCCCAAAAAGGCACATTTTAGCTACAAAATTTGTTATACATCATCTCCAAATTCACGTTGCTTTAAATCTAGCCCAAATATATTTTTTTTTCTAGTTATGAGATATAAACTATCAAACATAATAGATTGCTCACAAGTATTGAACAAATTAAAATCTAAATTATTCTCACATAGTTTACTTAGTATAGTAGTCGAGTGCTTTATCTTCAACCATTAAATTTTGAATTCAGAATTTGCACATATGTCAAATATACCTAAATTGTTCTCTATTATTGCCCCCCTCAAAGCCCTAATTTCAAAACTTTTGTTAATAATCAGGTTATTAAATGATCACAAGTATTATAAACAATTCTCTTAAATATGCACTATATAATTATGAACATAAAGCTTAAATTCTGAACTTAATATTTCATAATTTAAGCTTAGTTCAACACTATATTTGTTCAGCTAATAGGTTAGGATACATAGATGGCAGTTAATAGTTGATAGTTGATGGTTGAAAGATATTAAGGCACATCTATCACTAAAGTCCAGTAGCAGGTACACAAGCTCATCAATCATATATAAAACCTTCATTATTATCTTTAATGAATATTATATTTCTATGCCAATTAATCAAGTTTAAGAAATTAAAATGAATGAAATAGGTAAAATATATAATTATAAATCTATAATTATGTTTCAACCAGTACTAAGTCACATAATTAATGCTCGGCTTCTATGATAACCTTTCTCTTGCAAAAAAATTAAGGAATATTTGCATATATGTCACTCGCTTCTTATGTATTTACATATTAACACATGCATGCCACCTTACCTGTACATGAAAATGTGTATTTTAGTATTTAGAAGTTAAAATGTTGGTATTTATGATATAATGATTAGACTAATTAGACCATTAATATGTAATAGGTATGGTTCACTCAATAGATGATATATGATTTTATGTGGGGGTATAGTGTGACAGTCTAACTTTAATTCAAAGTTTTGACGATGGACTGAATAATTGAATTGATTTGACGATTGGTTCATGAATTGATTGGAAGTTTAATTCAATATGTTGACAATGGACTGAACCACAATAGAAATAAGCCACGAAGCTTCACTTGTTATTAGAAATATATGACATTTTATATTGCTTCAATCCAACATTATGTTTTAGTAAAGCTCCATGTAAGACCTAAAATACATATTATTAAATAAATTTATGGTGAAAAAGAGAACATTAAAAGCAATCTTTTTTAACTAAGAAGTAATTCACGGAAAGTTACTCTCTCTCTAAAATCTTAAAACTAAGGGAACACCAAAGATGATAATTTAATATATTTTCTAATGTTCTCTCTCAAGACTCACATTTTTCTCTGTGACCTCCCTCTCTCTCTCTCTCCCTTATTTTTCTCTCTGCGATTTTACCGAGTTGTATGCACTCACGAACAATATAAGACCCTGTGTCTTAAAAGGATTCAACTTTCTGAAATGTGTAGTGAGCGTGAAGTTCATACACAACTCTGCAAGAACATCCAATTTGTTTGGAATATAATCAAATAGAACAATGAGTTGCAATAGGAGTTTATGCTTCAATAGATTAATTAGCTAAATGAGCAGGTGCTTAAGGCTTTATTAGAAGTAAGAGGATCGTCCATATCTCATACTCAACTTGGATAGTGGACATGCGCCGAATCATCATAATCGGTGACTTGCAGATAAGATCGATTGAGGATAGCTCCCTTTAGGGATCCACAAAGGATAGAGTTGTTGAGACAGGAACCAGTACCAACTGTGTTGTACTGAGAAGAAATTTTGGTCCTATCCTTGAACAAGAGAGGTTTTGTGTAGATGATTTTGATCATTTGAGAGAAGATAGGTATGTTGTGGCCTCAACCAGGGATGAAAGAAGAATAAGAAGAATACCCTTTCCCAACTGCTAGCTTCTCTTGGTTAAGGCAGACACACACGACGATGTCAGGAGAGGAAGCAAAGGTCAGAGGAGAGCACATTTTTAAGAGAAATTTTGGATGCTGAGGCACTGTAGAAGTTTAAGATTCCTTCTTTGGAATCTTACAGGAGAAAATATTACCCCATCGACCACTTGGCTTCATTTGAGTAAGTCGTGTGCCTACTCTGAATAAATGACACTTAATATCATTTGTTCTTCATGATATAAAAGAATCAGTTCTACACTGATTGAACAACTTGATGCTAGGAGTTGTCACTTTTATCAGAGAGTTCAAAAAAATATTTGTGGCATAGTTTGCTGGCTCCTAGAAATTCATAAAAGAACTCTCAGTTTTTTTAAAAAATCCACAAAGAACCTACTGCGAGTTTACGAAGCTTCATCGCCTATTTCCAATGGGAGATGCTAAATGTTCAGAATCTTGAACAAGTCGTCACTCACATAGTTTTGGCTCAAGGAATTCAGGAATGAAAATTTTGGTACATGATTGGTCCATAGATGTCAAAGATCTTGGCAAAACTATTAGAGCTCATGAACAACCACATCTCTGCCAAAGAGTACAATTCATGCCCTATACATTTTCGACTGGAGCCAAGGGAGAAGTTCCAAAGCTAAGCCCACGATGATCGTTGGGATCCAAAGAACTGCTTCAAGAAGATGTCTTTAGGGGCACTCGACAAACATACCTGCCAAGAGCGAAGCAACTCCAATGAGTGGCCAGTCATAGAAAGACCAGAGAGAAATCAAGAATTACTTCGACTTCCTCCTCATTTTGAAGTCACACCGTCGAGAGTTTCCATGACTAAAATGGTGAAAGCCATTCAAAATAAATATTATTTTAGGAAGCTTTTCTTGATAAAGGAGAACACAAATGCATGCAACCAAAGCAGATACTGTGTGTACCACCAATATCATGGACATAACACTGAGAAGTGCCAACTTCTCTATAACCTGATTAAAGAGCTAATAAGGTGAGAAAATTGAAAGAATTTGTGGCCCCATAAGGCCTTACTCAATGATAGGGTAAGGCACCTATCGAGGGAGATAACGATGAGCCTACTTCAACAAAGTTGGTCCACACCACTGGACTCATACCAGCCATCTTTAGAGGATACAAGCCTAAGATTCATGAAGGTCCAACATGAAGATGTTGAGGATAGGGGATGTTTGTTCCATAACTCTAGTTAAGCGAGCTATACTAATCCATCCCCTGTTACTTTTTTTTATGTTGATCTACTTGGTGGCGAGAATCCTTTCAACGATGGCATCATAGTTACAATAATCATCAAGGATTATCAAATTGGTAGCATTCTGATCGACCTCGATAGCTATGTAAATGTCTTATTCAAAGGATCATTATAAAAGATGGGAATATCTATTAATCGTTTGTCACCCACCTCAGGACAACAATTCAATTTCTCTGGAAAGAAAAAAAGAGATGTTAGAGGTGATTGCCCTTCTAGTCATTTGTGGAGAAGGAAAATGTCAACACATGGTGATAGCTGATTTTGCCATCTAGATGCCCCCAATGTGTATAATGCCATCTTCGGCAAGCTGGCACTGAACACTTTCAAGGCAGTAGCATCGACATACCACATCACCATCAAGTTTTCATATCATCACCAATTGAGGAATCATGACATTAAAAGGGGATGCCAACAATTATGTAATGACACATCTCACATATGGTGCAACAATGCCTTCAAAAAATATAGAAATAATGTGCCCCAAAGACGATAGCTTTTTTTTCAGACCCATAGTTCTCTCAACTTGCAGCTCAATACTATGACCTCTATATGACTCATAGCTCATGAAACTCCCGACTCTGGTATCTGCTGCGTACATACATCATTATAGCTCACCGCTATGACCTATATGACAACCTACGACATACACGACTCACAGTTTGTGCAGCTCTTGATTTTGACCCTTATGACCTACAGACGTCATCACAACTCACTACTATGGTCTTTATGACCCAACTACGATCTATGTGACCCATAGCTCGTACAAATCCAAACTCCAGTCTCTACGACCTATGGATATATAACTTTTTATAATTATTTTTTTGTTAATTTGCTTTAATAAGAATAAAATTATTAAAAATCATCTTTCTATGTTTACTTTTGCGCAAGAAGCCATTACTCATCCCATAATTAAA
>NW_018164591.1:710246-730327 GCF_001263595.1 Phalaenopsis equestris
GATCGTCCCTGCACATTGGGTGATAACACGTAGATGCACCAATTCAATAATTTGAAATTTTCATGTACAATGAAATTGTAAAGTTAGCTTGAGCTCAAACTTATTAGACATCAAACTCCGTAAGTTTTGCAGTCGAATCCAAGTCAATATACTTAATATGTATTAAGTCAGATCAAGTTTAAGATCAAACATCAGGTGAATTCATAATTTTTCTTGAAAATAATAAAATAGGCATTAATAACAAGTTAAAGTTAACAAATAGATAGCTGAATAAAGTGGCAGGAACAAAAAATTCCAACCTACTCTAGCAAGCTTTGAAAATGATGATTTTCATCAGCTTTTGGGTTTATAGATAATATCATATATTATAAACATGCCTTCAACTTGCATGAACATTCCAAGTATCATATTGATGACCTTTTTATCGACCATCCCCTTTTTTGATGTAATAAATTAATCATAATACTAAACTTTGCCTCTATTCATCATTTTTCAAGTTTTTTGGACAATATATAAAGTTATAGACGAATCAATGAGATAACATAAGGACATATGAACTTCAATGTACAATTACAAGATACATGTAAGTATGAAGATTACTAATGCTCCAAATTCTCTAAGCCCCACCAAGATGCTGATTGAAGGATGCAAATAAGCATAATTTATATGAACTTTAAGGATGATTGAGTTCCACACATTATATTATTAGTCTTATATTACTTGACATAGCTTCGACATTAGCATTATTGATGTCTGAGCAATCACTTATGCATGTTTAAGATCATGTTTGTTTGAGAAAATAATGCAGACTCCTAAACTGTCTTGAAATTATATGTCTTAATGTGCTACCGAATGCTTCATCCTCATCACACTGTCATTTGATTAGATGAAGTTGTTAAAAAAAACATGTTGATGTATTATCTCATGCTTAAAAGTCAAACATTATTACATGATTCCACAAAAAATGTGTTGCCGTCATTTCTATCCTCTCTCAAATTTTATCTAGAGGCACTATCCATTATCTTATATATTTTAAGAATAAGATCTTATTGCACTATTGATAATGGAAGGTTTTTAATTAAGATGATGTCCATATAAGTGTACAAATGGAGCCAACGTTAAGGTATAATGGACATTGTAGCATTAGACTAAAATTTTGATATATAATGTTGAAAATAACCGTTAGAAAGCATATGTATCCATCGACATATGCTTAGGTCTATTTAGGCAAAAAAATATTTAATCTCACATTACTATAGAAGAATTTTATAAACGTGAAAATGTTATAGATCTAAATAGCTAATTGATAGATTTGCTTGCTTTTCATCATCAATAATGTATTTTTTTGTGTTACTTTGTTGGAACATAATCATACCCAGTTTTTATAAGCCCATATGCATCCAACTTATACTTGTTCAATTCCAACATATACAATCAAGGTGTGTGTGAACTATACCATTGTCAGTCTAAGATATATATAATCTAGTGCGTTCCACTTATGCCATCTTCTTTATAAAGATTAAATTAAATAATAATCTTTAAAAGAGGCATATAAGGAGATTATACTCAATATAAATTTTAAGGAAAAAATAATAGATAGTACTTTAGCCATAATCATATGTTGAAGTAAACTGTAAATCACTTATTGTTTGATACTACTAGAGCTATTGAAAAAAAAAAATTAATTGATATGTCATCAATAATTTTTTTGTGATTTGGCACGACTCTTGAGGAGATTAGCACTAATCTTAGAATATTTTTTGAGTACGAAACAATCAAACTCAAATCGAAAATCATCTAATACTCAAAATTTAAAAACCTATACTCAAACAGACCGGCTCGATAAGACGAATAAAATGACACTAAAATTGGTCCAATCCAATTCAAATCAAGTACGAAACAAGCTATTTAACAACTTTAGGAAGCTTTGAGTGGCTAATTGGATGTCAAACGGATTTCAAATTTGATAGTCAAATCAAGTGTCTTGATAAGACAAATCCAGTGAGCTTAAGAGCACTCAATTCTGATATCATGAAAGCACATTAATGTTCACAAAATGTCATCCAATTGTTGTAATCTCTTGGGCCATCTGATGGAGTGGCCCAAATTTCTTCCTTATTTGTAAGGTGACACTCCTAGACTCTATAAATAGAGCCCTACACCATTCTTGAAAGGAGACATAGGCATTTAACATGAAGAAGAGTTAGACCTGAAGCTAGTTCGCAAAGGAGCTATATTCCAATATTGTCTCGAATCAAAGACCGAATAAACGCTTCCCTCACTCGTATTCTCCAACCACCATTGAAAACTGCTTGTTGAACACCATCCACCACCTTCGATCGTCCCTGCACATTGCAACGAAACCTCTTATGAAGTCGCCATGTACATTACAGAGTAATGAAGCACCATGCAGAGTAAAGATCGACATTGCAGAGTAACGAAGCACCCTGTAGAATAAATACCAAAGTCAAGGAGTAACGAGGCATCTCATCCTGAACATTATGCAATGAAACAACTTAAAGATGTTGTAACAAAGTTCCATAGACTGCTCCCAATTACAACAACTCCAGTTTGTCACACAATGAATTCTTCTGCATACAACTATAGTACTTCAAAGAACTTTGTAACCCTTTCCCTTCTATAGGATAAGAGCCCGAGTGTGTACTTACCAACTTATATTGGATCATTCTACTGGGTTGGACTAAGTTGTTTTTTCATTTTTTGGGTTTTTTCATGTAACTTATGGTGTCTCTACATGTCACCTCAATTATGTTCGTGCTAGCTAGACTTTTGTGCAATGCTAAGTTGCTAAATAGCCGCTCTACTGCCATGAATCTTTTGACACACATTAGTTTGGTTTCGTCTGTGGGAAGGACAACCCAACCACCGAAGGACTTGCAAAACTTACCGAACGGCCACCAAATGCAACACTATTAACAACAATGGAGCATCCCACTCCAATACCTATCATTCAAGTGGTCAGTCATAGAGCTAAGGACGTCAAATCTCTACCTCTTCCCACCCTTAAAGAATTTATCCTGCAGGTAAAGGCACCTCGGGTCCTTCTTTCAAGGATCAAGTCTATAGAATAGAAGAGTCTAAGAATGAGATTCTACAGCTCCTAAATGAGGTTTGACAACTGATGCCCGCAAAGCCAGATGGAACTCACTTACCATCAATTCAACAACCAATGATAAATGCTCGGCTCGATCATACTCGTACTAAGCCTCGTCCTCATAACGGAACCCTTCCTATGCTATGTTGGGATGTTGAACTCTTCAACTCTGCGTGCTCCACTCATCTACGCAAGACTAGCCGGTCACTCTCTGATGCTCACCATAAACTTGGCTCCGTTTGATTTTACTGTGACTCCTAATAACTTAACCATGAAGAACTGTGGTGCCTGGTTCTGGAAGCATTCCCTCTGGGGTGGTAGGAAACGCTTCCATGCTCGTCGCAACTTCTAAAAGCCTACACCCTTGGCTGAGGCAGTCCTACAACAACCAATTTTAATGGGATTCAAAGTCCCTAATATTGATTCCTATGAATGGGTAGCAGACCCTTCTAAACATTTTGACCATTATAGAACCATCATGCACATTTAAAATGCCTCTAATGTGCTTCTCTATCAAGTGTTTTCCCCCACTCTGAAGGGTTAAGCTCGTACTTGGTCCTACTCTCTCCCGAGGGGTACCGTCCACACCTTCAATGAGTTTGTCGGGTTATTTGTAAAGCAATTCATAGTGAACAGAAGGATCATCACATATTCATCCCATAATTTAGGAATTTTTTAGAATGAGGGAGAATCATTTAAGGGATGCTTTTATATATTTTGTGCCGAATCTTTTTAGATTCCAAGGGTAGATCATGAATTAATATAATGAATCTTTTTTTGAGGGCTACACCTTGGACATTTGTACTCATCATTTATACAGAAGATGGTTCACTCTTACACAAACTTCATGCATCTTGTCAATGCTCAGATCACTATAGATGAGGCCATTAATTCACACAAAGAGCAGGAATAACCCCGTAGACACTAATCAAATCTCACAACAAAGGAAGTTCGAACAACAAGAGAATTGTGATCTCCCTCCTTGGCCTATGAGCCTAAAACACGAGCCTCGACTAGAGAAGGAGCATATGTCGCTCAGCACGCCGCGTGTCAACATTCTGATGACTATCAAGAATGAAAAAACTATTAAGTGATCTCTCCCTTTGAACCCCAACTCAAGGAATCAGAAGCGATAGTGTCACTTCCACCAAAATTGTGGTCACACCATCGAAGAATGTAAATAGCTCTAGAAAGAGATCAAAAAATTTATTTAACAAAGGCATATGGGTCAGTTTGTGCAAAATGAACCAACCAATATGAATAACACTTTCAATGGAAGGGTAACAAATTGCAAAGGCAGTTGATTATCAATGGATGATTCTTAGTTCAATGCCCTTTTCCAATGGGTTCGAAGATCCAAAATTTTTGTTCTCTTTTCTAATTTTAAATAGTAATAGTATAATAGATAATAAAGTAGATTAAATAATAAATCTAACTAATTGAGTCAAACTCATAAACCAGGCCGGTTTGGTTTGCGGTCCAATGGAAAAGAAAAATAATACAACCATTAAAACCTTTAATTATCCACAGATTCACGATTTTTCGTGTCCTTAAATTGAATATTAAATAATGATAGACTAGAAATGAAAACTCCTTAGCGACAAGTGAGTCATCAAATGGTTGGAAAATTCAAACAATCACTCAAGGTCCATCATTATCTGACCAAGTTATCATCATCACACCTATGGAACCAGTGCAAAAGAAACCACACTTCAAGCCCATCACCTTCAATAATTCTGATATGGACGGAGTCCAAGTCCCTCACCAAGGCCCTATTATCACTAGTGCAGGAATTGGTGAACCTTGCCACAACGTTAGACTAGAAATGAAAACTCCTTAGCGACATGTGAGTCATCAAATGATTGGCAAATTCAAATAATCACTCAAGGAACTCCTTAGCGACAAGTGAGTCATCAAATGGTTGGCAAATTCAAACAATCACTCAAGGTCCATCATTATCTGACAAAGTTATCATCATCACACCTATGGAACCAAGTCCATCATTATCTGACCAAGTTATCATCATCACACCTATGGAACCAGTGCAAAAGAAACCACACTTCAAGCCCATCACCTTCAATAATTCTGATATGGACGGAGTCCAAGTCCCTCACCAAGGCCCTATTATCACTAGTGCAGGAATTGGTGAACCTTGCCACAACGTGAAGAGAATTGCAATTGATAATGACATCTAAGTTGATATCTTCTTCAACTCAAGGGTTGACTAGGGAGAAACTTCAACTTACTTCTAGGCCATTATATGGGTTTGATAATAAATCGATAAGAGTAAAATGAACGAGCAATCTTCTCATAGTAATGAGAGAATTTTCATGATAGATGACTAATTGCATCTAGTTTATCGTTGTTATGTCAGAATCAACATACAACATGATCTTTTAGTGAAATATCCAATATATCTTCAACATCATCACTTTTGTACCACACCTCAAGTTGCAGTTTCCAACCCCAGTCAGAATTGGTGTTATGCGTTGTTGACCTTATTTGTGATCAACATCTTTTCTTCTCACTCTTATTTCCCTATCTAGACATAAGTTTCATAACTAGACCCTCTAAATGATTAAGTTGGGTTCAAGGTTGACTTGAGTGGGCTTTGAGTAGGCTTATGGACTTTAGTTGGTTGACTTAGGCTTGAGTTTCACTTATATTAAAGTTCCACCACAAAAATAATGAAATTTTAAGAAAAATAATTATTTTTTTTAAGAAGATCAACTTAAATGAAGTCAAAACTAAAGTTTAAAATTAACTTAGTTGTAAATTCAAAGAAAATATTAAACTCAATATTAATAAAATTTAACTTAAAAATTTTAAATATTCAGATTTATTAAATCAGGGGCAGACGGTGGTGCATATGTGGTTGGCACGACCCGAGCAGGCCGTGGTGAATTAGGTCGTGCCAAAATTATTGTCAACAATGGCTAAGTGGGTACATCAAACCAAGTTGGTTTGAAATCAATTGAGCGTTGGGTCATTGTAGGCCCAGTCAGGCCAAAACCGAAAGCGCTGGATCATCGCGGGTCCGATTGAGCGGCACAATTATGCTTAAATGTTTGCTGGGCAACATGCACATGTTTGCAAGTATTTTGTGCCTACAGGGCTGTCAACCCGCTAAATTAGAATTTTTTTCATTTTTTTTGGATTTCTGCCATTTTGCCAGATTTTTATCCTATAAATAGTCCCTAAATGACTAAAGGAAAAATACAGTTCTTTTCTGAAATGTCTAAAGTCCCTTGGCCTATTGTTGTGCCAACCTTGGTGTTCTTTTTGCACCTTTTTTACACATGTTCCAGTGCTGCGCAACTCCTGAAGTTCCCTTGGCCTCTTGATGAGTCTCTTTTTGCGCTGGTGTTGCGCAACCTCTGAAGTTCCTTTTACGCTGCAGTTTCACTTCTTAGAAAAGATTTATCATGCTTTTTAGATGTCAAAGTCTGGGGAAATCCGTCCGCCCAATAATCAGAGGAGATATCAAAATCACGAGGAGGCAATATTGATGCTTACATAGAATAATTTGATATTGTTTTGGAAGAAGTTTCACTTTCCAAATAATATGGTGGTGAAACTACAAAGTTCGAACGTTCGAGCATGTTTGCCCTCTCCTGGATACATTGCAATACATGAGAAAAATATGCAAGTTAGTCTGTGGTTTCCACCTGTGCCTGCAATTATGAAGTTATTAAAAACTACCAGGGTTAGCAGTACACAGTTGTCATGCTGGGCAATTATAATCATTATCAGGCTGATCACCTTTTTAAAAAAAGGGGAGCCAACTGACACCAGAAATCTTAGCCATTTTTTGAAAAATGAATGGGGATTTTGAGAGTCTCGGAGACTGCCTATTTCACTGTAAACTAAACTATGTGAGATATCACAGATGCTTGTTTTTCATGGCATTGAAGATCTTCTGTTTGAGATATATTATATTAACAACTTCGTGAACGAAGACCTACCTTTTAAGATAGAAATCTTCATTAATTATGGACGGTGTTTTCTGATGATGTTAAACGAATATGAGAAGAAATGCTTCGAGCTAACTCCTATTGTACCTATGAAGTGGCCATTGTAGAACAACCACTGCGAGATCCTCCCTCTGAAGCAGCGTAAGAAGAGTGATGGGGAAACAAAAAAAAAAAAATCCTCCGAGCAGTCTTTTGAAGATCCATATTACGGAGAGTGTGTTGAATCATTCATTCCCCTGAGACCTACAAGTAGAGAAATTTGGATGTTTTTTTGTTGTCTCAATTCTCTTTATTTTACATTCATTTCACCTATATGATATGAAATTATTTATTTTAGATGACTCATCTATACCAAAGCTGCCATTGAATCCATTCCTCTACATCCGTGCAACGTGCTGGCGTTTCATCTATCCTTGTGGCCGAACAGAATCTCATATTCATAGAAATGATCATATTCTGATCCCTCCAATTACCATGATAATTATATCTTCTGCAGTTGCAGATTCCAGTCATCTAATCATTTAAATGACTGAAGTCTGTCATTAAAAAAAAATAAAGATTTTTAAAATGTCAAATACAATTAATTGCAACCATTTAATGTGAATTAGATCATTAGGATCAATAAATATCTAAACAACATAATAACTGAAGATAATCTGAATTCAAAGTATTCTGAATCTGCTCCATAAGCAATAGAATAAGAATCTCTGTCTGGTCTTCAATAAATTTATGCCTCTGTATTTTTTTAGTATTTACTAATAACATGCCAACTAACCTGCAACTTAGTCCACATCATCACAAGTTTGTTTAAGCCTCTAATTCATAATCGTGTTGTTGTTGTGGTTGCTCAACATAATCATCTCAAAAGTGTCACCTTCTCAACCTAAACTTTGAGGAACCTTTGTTTTTTTGACTGATTGGAATTGACATAAATAATATGAGTGGCTTGAAATATTAAGAACATTTTGCAAATGAGAGTTGTTGTAACAATTAAAGACAAACTTATAGCAAAAAGGTATTACTCAAACTAATACAGCCAAAGCAGGGCTATGGTGCACTTTAATTAAATTAACAGCAACAACAACAACAAGCCTTTATCCCATTAAGTGGAATCGGCTATATAATCCTTTTTCTCTATTGCGTTTCATTGAATGTCATATTTCACTTAATTCTAATAATACTAAATTCACTTAATTCATATTTCACTTTTTTATACATGTCCAAGGTTTTTCAGGTCTACCTTTACCTTTCTTGACATAAGTCGAATCTAAAACATCTACTTTCCTAACCGTATCATCAGATAGTAGACGTTTGATGTGACCAAACAATTTAAGTCGAATCTAAAACATCTACTCCTTCACGGATATATTTGTTTCGCTTGTTGCAAAGTTCAATTAAATTAAAAAATATCAATATATTTTGGGTCAGTCTATCCTTCACAATGTGTTTGGGAAAATTGCAAAGTGGTAGTTCAACAATGTGTTTGCTAGTGCTGGAAACTGAATAACAAACTCTGGGTAATAAATAATCATGGAGCATTCTTTTTCTGAGAGAACAATCTGTTAAAGTTTTCTGTACATGAATATATTATATAAATATATATAAAATTCATTTCAATAATAGTTCTAAGATTAGGATTCCTTGGCAAAGAGTTATAAATATAGCATATAACAAGAATGGAAAAGAACTTAGAATCTGCAAAAAATTCTAGTTAAACAAGTTATTCATTACCTTTATACAGGTTAAAAAAAGAGCTTGATCAGTTCATGAAATTCTCATGAACGTGGATGTATTTTAATTTACTTGCACTTCAGAGAGGTTATTTTCAGTGTTCACATACATATCCTACAGGTCATGATAAAGACAGCAGAGTTAATTTTCTCTGTGGATTCTTAGAACCATTGCAATATTTATATATAAAAGTTATTAAGTTGTTGAATTTTGATTTGTCTGTGAACCATACCCAAAAAATAAGGCTTAAGTTGGGAGAGATAAAAAAAGAGACTGAAAAGAGTAAACGGTAATGAATACTAAGACAGCTCGTTTTATTCATAAAATGATTATGTTATTTATTGCGGAGAGGGTACAATGATGATACTGCATTATTGCTTTGCTTTAAAGGGGCTTGTACTAGAATATTTATGGTATTTTATATGTATGAGTTTGTTGGTCAGTTACTTTCCAACTTGGCCGACTAAGCATAATTGGCTTGTAGTCGGTAGTTTCAGCTTGGTTGGCTGAACTGGGTCGGTCATCAAAGTCGAGTCGGTCGTCCCTCTGGGCGGGTTGTTCAGGCTGGGTCGATCGTCCATGCTGTCGATCGTCCAGGCTAGGTCGGTCGTCTAGATTGGGTCGGTCATTTAGGCTGGGTCAGTCTTCCAAGCTAGGTTAGTAGTCCAAATCGGATTGATCGTTCGGTTGGGTAGATCATCCAGGTTTGGCCCGTCGTCAAGGCTGGGTCGGTTATCCAAGTTGGGTTGATCGTCTAGACTGGGTCAGTCTTCGAGGCTGGGTCATCCAAGTTGGGTGGGTCATCCAGGCTGCATCATCCAAGTTGGGTGGATCGTCCCTCTTAAAGATTCGGTTTAACACATATTTTGTCGTACATATTTTAATTCTTTGAATCTCTTGTCTCTTTGAAAGACAACTACAAAAAGAATAAGAGAATTATAAAAGAGAGAGTAACATTGCTCATTTTTTTCTAAATACAAGTATAAAAATTATTTACGTAAGAATAAGTGATAATTTTGGAAGATGTTCTAAAGCCGAGTGACTAAATGGGGCTGAAAAAGCCAATGGATTGAGTTTGAGAGTCTATCTTTTGTTCTAATTCTTACACCACGTATGTCTCAGTCGCTTTTTTTGGTTTTCGTCATGGATGAGCCACACCATACGTTAGACTTATTAAGAGAATAATATTGGAGTCTTTGTAGGGGTAATCATTCAGACTCACTACTTGGGTACCCACCACAAATTTTGTCACTTATGGCCAGGGAATGTCACCGCCAGAGCTTGACCTGTTCTGAGGAATGAGACATGAGTTTTTATGATGCATATACGTTGCAGGCCAGACAATCGAGCAGATTCCAAAAGTGTATACAACTTTCCTCTTTTCTTAGAAATTTGCTTATTAGGGGCAAGTTCCTCTAGTGTTTGTAGCAAACTATTCGTATGCAATCTAACGAAAAACTTAATGAAAAAAGGAGGATTATGAGATATTTTTCTCGAAGTATCATCGATGGACTTTCTTTAGAGAGCTATGTTTCTAGCGGCATGCAGGCGGCTAAGTGGAGGTGGTCGCTCAGAGGTGGCCGAGTGGGTGTGGCTAAATGTGGGAGGCCGAGTGTTGATGGGGTTAGCTTTATTGGCAGTCAGCTGAGCTGGGTCGATCATCCAGGCTCGGTCATTCATCCCTCTATGTTGGTCGTTCAGGTCAGTTATCCAGGCTCGATCGTGCAAGATGGATGATCCAGGCTAGATCGCTTATCCAATCTGGGTCAGTCGTCCATGCTGGATTGATTGTCCATGCAACATGGGTTGTCCAGGTAGGGTCGATTGGGACGTGACCTTGCCAAACTAGAGCTGGCCATACCGAACTTAATCCTCAGGTCTTCTCTTTGTGATACTTCTCTTCTTATTTGTGTCATGATCCACGTTCACCACTCCTTTTAGAATGTTCAATTCTGATTTGTCTTTGAAATCAAACCCAAGGAATAAAGCGTAAGTACAAAGAGAGAGAGAGAGAGAGGAGTAGTGAACATTAATGAAATTAATACGTCGCGTTTTATTCATAATGTAATTCTCCTATTTATAGAGCAGGGGGTCTTTAAATGCCGGTAGAGGCACTTTAATCCCACCATGATGTCTATTTTGAGCTGGTTTGACACATCATTTTCTTTGCTTTATTGTTGAACTGGATCAATCAGTCTGTTAGGTCTCGTTTTGAACTTCTAATATAATTGAAAGCAAAATGTTATCATGTTCTTTCCTCCACTTGTCTCAAGTTGCTTTCAGATTAAGTTCTGTCAACCACCACTGGACATCTTGTTCCTTAAAAGAATATCTTATGAAGTATTTGTAAGAAAAGTCAAGGTATAACGAGAGGAGCAGGACAATTTAGAAGAAAGTGGAGACTTAGGAGCATCATAATAATTATTGTGCTGTCAAATCCACACAAATGGCTAGCCTGTCATGTTTACCAAACTTAATTGGATAGAGAGTGATTGGACTAGTTATTTATGAAGATGGAACTTAAGAGATTTTTTTTTTCTATCTTACAAAATTAGTAAGAGCTGTAAAAGCTGAAATTGAATAATAAGGAATGATGAGAAATAATTCACCCTTAATCCATTTAGACATATAATCAAGCCATGAAGATAATACCTTGACAGTTTCTTGATTGTTAGACCAGTTAATGCAAATGTGGTAAGATATTTTGTAATTATAAGCTTAGTTTCAAAGTTTAATTAGTTTCAAAATTTAAATAAAGAAGAATCTTGATGATTTGTATAGCTTTTTATTTTGACGCATTGAGTTGTGCCATCTTGTCCTAGTTTCTTCAGCTTTCACTGAAAAGTGACCGTCACCTTAAGGGAATGCTCTATTGCACTCCAAATGAACCATTAGAGCTTTTGCAACTTCTGCCACAATATACGTAATCACAATCACAGTTAACCTAACCTAATGTTGTGATTGGGAGCCAAAAGCAGCCGATTTAACCCTACGCCTAAGCGTCGGGTTTGGGAGCCTAAGCTCCGCGTTTGGGCACTCGATGCGCCTTTGCGCCCAATATTGAGGCGCTAACAGAGGGATGGGTGCTCAGGCGTGATTTTTCTGCTTCCAAGCGCCAAGTTTGGGCGCCTAAGCACCAAAAGTACTTGGGCACAAAAAATTGGTTTTTAATCCCGATTTTGAGCGGCTGCAAGTCTAAGTCCTTATTTGGTGTTCCTCGAAAACATTTTGGTGAAGGAGAGAAGAGTCGAAGAGCAAGATTTCTAAGATTTCGATGTGTATTATTTCGTCGGATCAGAGAGATAAGATATTGAAGCGTGTCCTGTAAATTTTTTTTGTGTGTGGAGACAAAAGTTGGCAAGATTTCTAAGATTTCGATGTGTATTATTTCGTTGGATCAGAGAGAGAAGATATTGGAGAGTGCCCTGTAAATTTTTTTTTTTGTGTGGAGAGAAAAGTTGTGTGAGTTCTTTGTAAAACCTTCTGAATTTCATAGTGAAAATTTCTGGTGGTCTAGCTTCATGAATTTTTTTCCGTTCTCAGGTTTTTCCATAAAAAATTCTCATATGCTTTTTTGGTTGTTTTGATTGTACTTATATAGTTCTGATTCTCTCTGATCTTGTTATTCCGCGGTGTGTTTTAGTATGTAATTGATCCTATGCCCGGTAAAGTTTGGGAATTGTTCTGGATATATTCCTAACACCTAAAATTAGAGTCAGTTTTCCAACACAATCACCTTCTGTGTGTGGGTTTGTGTGATCAGTCAAAACTATAGTACGCTTAAATTTTGTTGATTTTATCACTTCAATGTTCAAATTTATCCAAGTGTAATTCAATTCAATATTCAAATATTTTGGGCGTGATTTATTAATTAATAGAATTTCTCGAGGTTTGATAATACTATGACCACGGAACAAGCTATCAATATTATAATTTGTAGACTTTAACATAGAAGACTAAACTAAATAAATAAAAAAAAAACTAAACATTAATATTAAAAAAATTAATTATAAAAATTTGCATAATTAAGGTTGTAATTGAGCCCAGCTGTAGCTGAGTATATCATAGTTTGACTTGACTTGGTGTAATTATAAGTTGTTTATGTTTGGCTTGAGCTTGTATCAAACTTTCACATATCATTCAAGCTTGATTTGTTTAAAATTTTCAATGTGTGGACTTGATTTCTACTTGATTTGGTTATGTCAAATGAACGAGTATTTAAATGAGCTAATAAACGAGCTAAAAATTCAAACGAGTACATAGATTTTAATACATAGATTTAAATACAAAAAATTAATAAATAATTTTACAAATTTGATCGCAGCAGTTAATTTATTGATTTTAAATTCTAAACCCCTATAGTATCTTAAATCTTGTTTCTCCTCATTTTTGCCCAAAATCCCTCACTTAGGAGATGTTTACTAGAAATATTTGTATAGCATTTAACTATGACTTAACCTAAATCCTTCCAAACAACTAAAAATGTCAACTTTAAACTTAGAGAAATTTAAATCATTGAGGCATCAACAAACGAGTCAATATTCTAGATGATTAATTTTATTTAAATAATATAACATATATGATACGAGCTATCATCAAACTTAATATCGATTATTTAAGAAACAACTTGATTAACAACAAACACATTTGTTCGTAAATATAAATGAGCAAGTTCAACTATATTCATGTTTAGTATATTTAAGCTTCGAGCTTTTAAAAATTATTCAAGCTTGTTTATTTACTAATTTGAACGAACATAATTAAGCTGTGTTCGAATAACTATGACTTAACCTAAATCCTTCCAAACAACTATAAAGGAGAAATTTAAATCATTGAGGCATCAACAAACGAGTCAATATTCCAGATGATTAATTTTATTTACATAATATAACATATATGATACGAGCTATCATCAAGCTTAATATCGAATATTTAAGAAACAACTTGTTTACAACAAACAAATTTGTTCGTGAATATAAATGAATAAGTTCAATTATATTCATGTTTAGTATATTTAAGCTTCGAGCTTGCAAAAATTATTCAAGCTTGTTTATTTACTAATTTTAACGAACATAATTGAGGTGCGTTCAAGTTATTCATCGAGTGCAATGGTTCATTTTCGGCCCTATGCAGAACATAAAATTGCAATGCTCTAAATCACAAAGCCAAGACGCAAGGAAATAAAAATATAATTTTTCATGCTTAAATCAATGGCTGATATCATATGTCATCGAGATGAAGCACCCCTGATGATCGAACGCATTTTCTGTCCGGACACCCGACGTACCTCTACGTTCGGTGCAGGTTATTCCTGAGTTATTTTCAGGTTATTTCAATAATCCCGGAAATAACCCAAAAATACGACCGCGGGTTATTTCTGTAACATGAAAATAACTCAGGAATACCCTGCGCCGCGCTACGTCAGGAGTCCGCACAGAAAATTTTTTGCTGATGATCATGTTTGGACCTTCTAACCCAAGTTTTTTCCTCTCGAGTACTGCAAGAGAAGGATATTTGGTTAAAAATATACAAAACTAATGATAGAGTTTGATTTCGTAGTACAAAATAGTTATGCTATATAAATGTTATATATTTTTGATGTCTTGTATATATAACTGATTGAAGCTTTGAACCTAAAGTCCGGTGCTGACATTTAGCACAAAGCATTGGGCTCAACCGCGTGGACCTATGGCTAACAAGAACGCCCAAAGACTGAAACTTGTTTTGGGACCAATAAAGTAGAATTACATTTTATTGAATTGAGTAATATATTAATGGTAGAATACCTATCTATGTATAATAGAAGAGGATAATAAAAATATAATAGTTAAATTTTTTTTAATAAGTTGGGTATATCATGATATGTATATATATATATATATATATATATAGAAGATAATGAATATTTGCAATAAGTCAAATATTTCCTATAAACTCATGATGTTATTATAAGAAGTAATTAGAGTTTGCCTAGTAAGAAGTAAGAAAATGATGCGACTATGTAAATAAATTAGCACTCATTAGAGCATATTAAATAAAAGGCAGGTTAAGAGTGCTATATTGCATGTGATGGAGAGTGAGATGAAGATGAATCTTAATATGTATAGCTCTCTCATAAAATGGATATTTAGGCAACATGGCTAATACGTCTATTGTTACAATATATAAAAGTGGGATGAGACCAAAGAAGACCAAAAGCAATAAGAAATCACCCAAATCACATAATCTTGATAGTAATAGCAAATGCTATAGGAAGATAATCAACTTCTATACATGAAAATTTGAGAAACAAAACTTTTATTTCTCACCCCTCTAAAGAATAAGAATCTCCAACACATACACAAAGCCAATAATAGATTTATATTGGTCTACTGGTTTGTTAGACAAATTAACCAACTTTAGAGTAAGAGCATACCTCTAAGAAGATACTGATGGAAACAAAAAAAAAGTATACAAAAAGAGAATTTTAAAGAGAACATAAAATTCAAAAGATGACTATTCAATGAATACTGGTAAAAGAAAAACTAAGGGGATTGATAATATGAAGAATACAAGTAATAATATTTGTTTATATAATTGTTGGTTAAACTAAACTATGAACGATTGTATGATATAAAATGGGGTTAGTCAAGAGAATGTTATCAAACAAAGAATATGAAATATTGATTTCAAGAAAAATATAAGTAGCCCTAGTATTTATAAGATAAGCATGCTTAGGGGTACAAATGAGCCGAAGACGAGCGAGCCCAAACTTAGCTAGTGTTCAACTCGTTTATATTTTAAGCTCAAAAAGTGTGTTCGTATTATGTTTGTTTTCTTAGCGAGACTAACACGAGTTGTTCACGAACAAAGAGTTATTTTGACAACTCTAAACACGTAACCATAAGATTTTAAGGGTTGGGATAAGATTTAAAAATTATTGTTTATATTAAAACATTATTTGAATCTAATTTAATAATTTTTATTCTATTTTCTTAATTAATGCTGTTTATTTATTAGAAATCTTTGTAGCCTTGTAGGGGGGGAGACATGTACTGCTCCTTTCACAAAAAATAAAATGATTAATATATATATATATATATATATAGTTATAGATATAGATATAGATATAGATGCTTAGAGAACGAGCCGAACATGAGTTGTTTGCGAACGACGAGCCGTTTCGATAGCCCTAAGCATACTCAAGAATATCAAAAGCTTGCTAAAAAAAAAAGAGCGGAAATATGATTTAGGCAAGTGAGTCATTTTAAACTTTTATTTAAAATCTTCATTATATTGACTCATTTGCTTACAAAAAATTTAGAAAAATGTAACCCCAAATACCCTTTATTTTTTTTCATCACATACATTCAATATGAATAATTTTTGTGCTTAATCCCACACTAATAGTTTGAAACAAATATGATAAGGGTTTTGGAATATCATTTAGTTTTTTTCGATTATGAATAATAAAGGAAAACCTAATTAAAAATAATTTACAGAAATAAAGGAAGGCCTAATAAAAAATTTGCTTCCAATAATGAACATATAAAACAATAATAATGAGTATATAATATTACAACTATAAAGATTAGACACATATGGTAGTGAATAACTCCAATAACTCAAAAAGAATTTGCATTTAGTTCGACCATTAATTCTCAACTATCTATGGCACTTCTTCCATCTATGAGAGTAGGAGGCCTTCATTTATAAGTGACACAAGTATACCCGACAAGCCCATCTACTCAATGAATATGATGAGGGGTTCTGTAATATCATTTAGCTTTTCCCAAACAAATTGAGATTAATATTTTCAATCCTCCTTACATTCTCCTATAATGCTATATGACATGCTAGCTCTTGTTTATTAGTTTTTCACACAACTTTAAATCAAACACACTTATTTCCTTATGCTCCTTTCAAATCAATTGATTTATACATCCATCTCAAATGCGCAACTCCTTCCATTGTTGTTCAAAGTAAGATTTTGTTCTTCTAATTATTTTAATTAAGTGGTATAGCTCTATGAGGAAATATTGTTGTATGGTTGTCCCATCGTCTGACCAACTCACCTACCGAGCCTACGCCACCGTAGTTAGAATTCACATTCTAGGTCAAAAGATGGTAATTTCTACTGGATTTCACTTTTATTATTTCATCTGGGGGGTTTGGATCATTCAATTGCATTTCAAGGCAGCAAAAGCAGTTCTGAGAGTCAAGGATTGGCGAGGATGAGGATGTTTTATGGCGTGAAGAAGAACCAGGAACCTCCTCCTACTATCCAGGATGCCACTAAGAGAATAAATAAAAGATGGGATATAGTTGTTGAAAAGATAAAAAAAACTCGACCCCATGTTGGTAAGATATAAAGAGCAAATCAAGAAAACCAGACCAGGTCCGTTTGAGTAAAAGAAAAATAGCAAAATTATATCAGAGAGCAAGATGAATTTTATATAATGGCCGGTGTTAGTGATGTATTCAGAATATTGTAAGCTTATGGTGAAGAAACAATTTTAAATTTTAAGATTGATTAATTAAAAGAGAAATAACTAAATTATATCAGACGGTAAGGTGAATTTTTAGAGAATTGAAGATAAATTTCATAAAATTATAAGTTGATTAGTTATATTATATCCTTTTGAGCAGCATAAAAGCCACAATAAAGTTTGATAGAAAAGAGAATATTAATCCGTGCATACATGAAAAATTTAGAAAAAAAATGAACTGGAAAATTATAAAAAGGAGTCACAATTAAGTTGGAACTGAAGATTCAAATTCTGCACTTATACATCCGTTTGGTTATATAGCATATCTTGTTGTTCTTCATACATCCGTCGCTGCTTAAGTAGCCTCATTGCACGAGCTTTAAGAGCTTCTTCACCATGACCAGGTCTGATTTTCTTGATTTGCTCTTTATATCTAGCCAGCTAAGAGTCAAATTTTTATATTTTTTCATCAATTGTACCCCCTCTTTTATTTATCCTCTTGTCGGCATCCTGGATAGTAGGAGGAGGTTCCTATTCTTCTTCGAGCCAAAAACCCTCCTCATCGTCCCCAACCCTCGACCTCAGAACTGTTCAGGCCGCCTTGAAATGCAATCGTTTGATCCAAAAACCCCTCGAGATGAAATGATGAAAGTGAATTCTAGCAGAAATGGCCGTCTTTTGACTCAGAACGCGAATTCTAACCACGAAGGCGTAGGGTCGGTAAGTCAAGAGGTGCATTGGATCCATGGTGACTTGTCTGGAATATATATCACTTTATATTTATGATCTTCATCAAGCTCAATGTCAACAAGGACATCAATCGGAGGATTGCAGCTTGGATCATAAAGAGGAGACATGCAAACTTTTAAAAGATAAGCACAAAAATAATTAGTGTAGTCATCAATGAAAGTAATATAATATGAAAAGCTTTCTTTTTTTGTTTTGGCAATAGGGGAAGAGCCCATATATCAAAATGAAATTGAATCAGTCAAAGCAACAAAAGAGAACATATCTTATTAAAATATAACCAACATCTTCTAAGATCACAGAAGTTCCATCAACAATCACAAAAAAAATATAAAATTCATTGGTGACAGAGAAATAAATGATGCTAAGTATGGGGACATCTGATAAGATGCACCAGATCCTAAACCTTAATGAATGGAGATGTACTTAAGGAACTAGGAATTGACAAGCCTGAAGGTCAGAACAAACTAATGTGTGGCAAGGACTTGAAAAACTAAATAACAAGGGTGTCAATTGTGAAATTTCTAGATGTAGTTATTACAGAGCACTATTTAATAATTTTGTTCATTGAGATTTCTAGTGCCTTTTTTTATTGCAAAAATTGCATTTATTATTAGTGGCTTTAGAATTTGTTTTGTTTTTATGATTGACAAAATATGGGATTGTAGGGATTGCCAAAATATACTAATTTTAAGTGTGAGGAGGATGCCTTTTTCTATAAGTAGTATGATGTATCTCATCGGCTAATAATTTGCTAACTAATAAATCAAGAATGAAAGGAGTTGTGATTAAGAACATTTTTACACAATGGCCATAAGAAATTGAGCCAACCATTGATGTTCTCTTCAAGCAACAAAATGGAACAAGCGCTTGAAGCTCTGTTGATTCTATAAGAGCCAACTAGTCCCAAAAAAAGTTCATAATAAAATATAATTTTTGAATACTCAAATTATTTCATTAAAGATATCTATTCAATTACTAGTTGAGAGGGTTGTAAAATTAGACTATGTGTATAGATGTAAGTAATCTCAAACCGCTTTATACATTTATCACTTTACGAATTATATGCTTATTGATGGCTCAAGAAAAGTATTGATCGAAGGTATGATTTTTTAGTTTTGAACTTTCCAAATATCTAACTTTTCTTCAAAATTTTCATCTTTTGACTCGTTGGCTTAGAATAAATTTAAAAGATGTAACCCCAAAATATCTTTTTTTCATCGCATATCTTCAATATGAATAGTTTTTTGTGCTTAATCTCACACCAATAGATTGACCAAATATGGTGAGGGTTTTGGAATTTCATTTAGCTTTTTTTGATTTTGGATAATAAAGGAAACCTAATAAAAAAAATTATTTACAGAAATAAAGAAAGACCTAATAAAAATTTTGTTTACAGTAATGAAAATATAAAACAATAATAATGATTATATAATATTCCTACTATAAATATTAGAAACATATGGTAGTGAATAACTACAATAACTCAAAATATATGCATTTAGTTTGACCATTAATCCTCAACTATCTATGGCACTTCTTCCATCTATGAGAGTAGAAGGCCTTCATTTATAAGTGACACAAGTAGACCCAACAAGCCCATCTACTCAATGAATATGATGAGATGAGTGTTTTGTAATATCATTTAGCTTTTCCCATACAATTTGAGATTAATATTTTCAATCGTCCTTCCATTCTCCTATAGTGCTATATGAAATGCTAGCTCTTGTTTAGTAGTTTTTCACACAACTTTAGATCAAACATACTTCTTTCCTTATGCTCCTTTCAAATCAATTGATTTATATATCCATCTCAAATGTGCAACACCAGCCATTTTTGTTGATTGTCAAAGTAAAATTTTGTTCTTCTAATTATTTTAATTGTGGTATAGCTCTCTAAGGAAATATTGTTGTATGGTTATCCCATCGTCTGACCAACTCACCTATTGAGCCTATACCTCCGTGGTTACAATCTGCATTCTAAGGGTCCGTTTGGGGCAGTTTGTGTGTTTCAGGATAAGCTGTTTATCCTGAAACGCGGCCCGCG
>NW_018164591.1:730392-735633 GCF_001263595.1 Phalaenopsis equestris
AGCGCCAACCAAACGGTATGGCGGCGTTTTGAAAACGCCGCCCACACTTATAAGCTGCCCTAAGTCAAAAGATGGTCTTTTCTGCTGGATTTCACTTTTATTATTTATATGGGGGCATTTTGGATCATTCGATTGCATTTCAAGGCAGCAGGAGCACTTCTGTGGGTCAAGGATTGGAGAGGAAGACGAGGTTTTATGGCGTGAAGAAGAACAGGGAACCCCATCCTACTATCAAGGATGCCACTGAAAGAATAAATAAAAGAGGGGAAACAGTCGATGAAAAGATAAAAAAAACTCAACCCAATATTGTTTAGATATAAATAGCAAATCAAGAAAACCAAACCAAGTCCATTTGAGTTAAAGAAAAATAGAAAAATTATATCAGATGGCAATATGAATTTTATATAATGATCAGTGTTAGTGATGTGTTAAGGATATTGTAATCTTATGGTGAGGGCGAAATTTTAATTTTTAAGATTGATTAATTAAAAGAGAAATAGCTAAATTATATCACACAGTAAGATGATTTTTTAGTGAATTTAAGATAAATTTTATAGAACTATAATTTAATTAGTTATATTATATCCATTTGAGCATAGAGCAGCATCAAAGTCATACTTAAGTTTGATAGAAATTAGAATATTAATAAGTGTATACATGACAAACTTAGAAAAAAAAAATGAATTGAAAAATGATAAAAAGGAGTCACAATTAAGTTGGAATTGAAGATTCAGAATCTGCCCTCATACTTTCTTCTGGTTAAGTACCCTCATTGCACGAGCTTTAAGAGCTTCTTGAGCAAGACCAGGTCTGATTTTCCTGGTCTGCTCTTTATATCCATCCAGCCAAGATTCGAGTTTTTTTATTTTTTCATCAACTGTATCACCTCTTTTATTTATCCTCTCGGCGGCATTCTGGATAGTAGGAGAGGGTTCCTTTTCTTCTTCGTGCCAAAAACCCTCCTCATCATCTCCAACCCTCGATCCTCAGAACTGTTCAGGCTGCCGTGAAATGCAACCGATTGATCCAAAAATCCCCCAAAATGAAATGATGAAAGTGAATTCTAGCAGAAACGACATCTTTTGACTTAGAACGCTGATTCTAACCACGTAGGCGTAGGCTCAGTAGGTCAGAGGTGCATTGGATCCATGGTGACTTGTCTTGAATATCTATCACTTTATATAGATGATCCTCATCAAGCTCAATGTCAACAAAAACATCAGCCGGAGGATTGCAGCTAGGATCATAAGGAGGAGACATGTAAAAATGCCCAAGTGCCTCAATAACACTTTATTCTTCTAGAGGGATCGAAGACCATCATCTTTTGAAGGAGACCGATAGCTGGCCGAGGGATCTGCGTGGGGAAAAAGAGAACTGAAAGATACGACCGGATTGTACGTACTGGAGCGATCAGATATGTACTTTCGAGCCCTAGAATTATCAATAAAAGAAAGATCAGAATCATTCATGGTGTCCAACACATTTACGATGAGCTTTAGCTGGTTCAGGCATTCGGATCCGGGGGAAAATAGGTTTGCGGCCGAAGTTTCGTAGACTAAGTAAACATCCCTGAAATTCTTATGAGGCAGCATCATAATATCCGTTAAAGCAATGACATTCTCTTGATGAAGGTGACGGAGAAGTTTCAGATCCCTTAGTGTTCGAAGTGTGTCGACTCGATTTTCAAAAACATTGTTGATTTCCTTAATTGCAACCTTCTCATTTGTCTTCCTGTTCACAGAAGAGCAAACAATCCCATTTGCTCCCCTGCCAATCGGCTTGATCAATCTCAAAGAGGTTTTGCGACATCACAAAGTAATGCTTTCTAGGATTTCTAGTGTCATTCAGTGGATCAACAGATCTAGCCATTCCCTCTGATAGGAGCAAGATAAGAAAGACCGAAATGTTGGGATTTTTTTGTTGGGATTTTTTTCTTTAAGATTCTCAAATTAGTTAATGATGGGGATTAAATTTATTTTTTTAGAAATTTTAAATTAATTAAAACTCTATTTTAATTTCAATACCCTTTGGAATTCCCAAATTAATTAAAATACCATTTGGAATTCCCAAATTAATTTCAATACCCATTGAAATTCTCAAATTAATTTCAATAACCGTTGGAATTCCTTGGTGTTTTTAAGAAAAATAATTTTCAAAATGTGGTTCATATAGTGTCTAAGTTCAACACATAAATTTAGTAACATTCCATAATGTGGTCACATCCATTGAACTCTGTGATGGGCAGAACATTATAAATTAGATGTGATGCTTGTTGTTTTGGTCCCTAAGCTTGCTCCTCTTCATTTTATTTGCACCATCGGGTTGTGAGTGAGAAAAGCTTAGAAAAATTTATAACAGAAAATTTGTCGTGTGAGTTGTGAGTGTCTACTCTGTTCGTTTAAGTTATGGCTGGAGGTATGTATGATCCTATCTCGTTTCCGCTTATCGATTTCAAAATTAATATTGTAAATCTAATATGGTATTTAGAATCTTTTACATTTGGTATCAGAGCCTTGATTAACCTCTGCCTTACTTACTCTGTTTCACTCTATTTATGCGTAAATCTTGGTTGAGATATTAAGGTTAATGTTCGCTCTTATTGCCCGTTTTTGTGAAAATGTTTTGATTTTGGGGCATTAGATTTTTGACGTTGTTAATCCAAAATAAAACTGGAAATCATGTTGAAATTAAGTTTCTAAGCTTTATGTGATTTGAACCATTTATTTTTTTGCTGAAAAACCGTCGGGTTTCGCATTCGGAGCCGCGAGTCTAATCGGGTCTAGATGACCCGACTGAAGGATGAAGACGAGCCAAACGACTTGTCGTCGTCTGGGCTCTGGTGAAAATGACGTGTTGTTTTCATTCGGCAAAAACCAGCCTCGTCATGCAAAATGACATGTCGTTTCAAGTCAATAATATGTATGCACTGTTATTCGTTTTATTTGCATCTGCCCTCATACTTTCTTCTGGTTAAGTACCCTCATTACACGGAAAAATTATTACATACGGTGCCCGATGTCCATTTGAGTTAAAGAAAAATAGAAAAATTATATCAGATGGCAATATGAATTTTATATAATGATCAGTGTTAGTGATGTGTTAAGGATATTGTAATCTTATGGTGAGGGCGAAATTTTAATTTTTAAGATTGATTAATTAAAAGAGAAATAGCTAAATTATATCACACAGTAAGATGAATTTTTAGTGAATTTAAGATAAATTTTATAGAACTATAATTTAATTAGTTATATTATATCCATTTGAGCATAGAGCAGCATCAAAGTCATACTTAAGTTTGATAGAAATTAGAATATTAATAAGTGTATACATGACAAACTTAGAAAAAAAAAATGAATTGAAAAATGATAAAAAGGAGTCACAATTAAGTTGGAATTGAAGATTCAGAATCTGCCCTCATACTTTCTTCTGGTTAAGTACCCTCATTGCACGAGCTTTAAGAGCTTCTTGAGCAAGACCAGGTCTGATTTTCCTGGTCTGCTCTTTATATCCATCCAGCCAAGATTCGAGTTTTTTTATTTTTTCATCAACTGTATCACCTCTTTTATTTATCCTCTCGGCGGCATTCTGGATAGTAGGAGAGGGTTCCTTTTCTTCTTCGTGCCAAAAACCCTCCTCATCATCTCCAACCCTCGATCCTCAGAACTGTTCAGGCTGCCGTGAAATGCAACCGATTGATCCAAAAATCCCCCAAAATGAAATGATGAAAGTGAATTCTAGCAGAAACGACATCTTTTGACTTAGAACGCTGATTCTAACCACGTAGGCGTAGGCTCAGTAGGTCAGAGGTGCATTGGATCCATGGTGACTTGTCTTGAATATCTATCACTTTATATATATGATCCTCATCAAGCTCAATGTCAACAAAAACATCAGCCGGAGGATTGCAGCTAGGATCATAAGGAGGAGACATGTAAAAATGCCCAAGTGCCTCAATAACACTTTATTCTTCTAGAGGGATCGAAGACCATCATCTTTTGAAGGAGACCGATAGCTGGCCGAGGGATCTGCGTGGGGAAAAAGAGAACTGAAAGATACGACCGGCTTGTACGTAATGGAGCGATCAGATATGTACTTTCGAGCCCTAGAGTTATCAATAAAAGAAATATCAGAATCATTCATGGTGTCCAACACATCTACGATGAACTTTAGCTGGTTCAGGCATTCGGATCCGGGGGAAAATAGGTTTGCGGCCGAAGTTTCGTAGACTAGGTAAACATCCCTGAAATTCTTATGAGGCAGCATCATAATATCCGTTAAAGCAATGACATTCTCTTGATGAAGGTGACGGAGAAGTTTCAGATCCCTTAGTGTTCGAAGTGTGTCGACTCGATTTTCAAAAACATTGTTGATTTCCTTAATTGCAACCTTCTCATTTGTCTTCCTGTTCACAGAAGAGCAAACAATCCCATTTGCTCCCCTGCCAATCGGCTTGATCAATCTCAAAGAGGTTTTGCGACATCACAAAGTAATGCTTTCTAGGTTTTCTAGTGCCATTCAGTGGATCAACAGATCTAGCCATTCCCTCTGATAGAAGCAAGATAAGAAAGTCCGGAAAAGAAGCCTCCCAATTAAATCAGCGAGAATGAATCTCTAAAGAATCGAGATTATTTCACAGAAGTTTAACAATATCTTCTCAAATGAAACACTTCAATAAATTTGGAGAAGACGCACTCCCAGATAAATCGAATCTCCATACAACTATTGAAGTCCAAGCTAAACTGAGAAACCCTAGGATTGTGTGTGTGAGTGTGCGCGTGTTATTTTATTATTTTAGTATTTATAGATAATCTTTTTATTTAAAGGTCTAACAAATTATAATACTATATAAATCGTAATCTTCTCATCTAATATTTGCACAGAGGCATTCACATATCACATGAATAATGAACAGATAGACAGATCTCCAATCCGTAGTAGATCGTCAATCTGACCCTAGCTGATCATAATATTATCTTGAGCATGATTTTTACCAAAGGAAAATGTGTTGAGACTTTCATACCTATTTTACACTGATTTTGATTATATTGCACTTTAAAGAAATATATTTTTGATGTTTTGTTGCAGGTATGTTGAATTATGGTCATTAGAGCAAAAGATGCAAAAAAAGAGCGAATTTGGAGCAAAAATGACCAAAATATGATGATTTGATATTGGGCGCCGACGGCGGGCTCGACGCCGCCGACAACGAGTTTTTCCCGAGAGTCCCGAATTAAGTATTCT
>NW_018164591.1:735711-736276 GCF_001263595.1 Phalaenopsis equestris
ATTTTTGAAGGGACGCTTGGGCAACTCTTGAAAACTCTTATACAACTTTAAAAGAAACAATTTGGAGGCCGAAAAAGGTGGTGTCCACGGGGTGTCCGCGGAGTCTTTGTTGTTTGTGGTGCCCATTAGAGTGTAGAGAGTGATTAGTATTGTGAGGAATTCTTCGAGAGATTGTAAGAGTGGAAGGAAAATGAGAGATTTCTTTCTCTTTGCCGCTTCGAAGGAGAATTCTGTGTGATGTAAAGAAATGAAGAGATTCAGAGGAACTTCGAAGAGTTTGCTTGGGGAAGAATTAGAGATAAGTTGTATTTACTTATTGAAGTTTGTATGAATTTGCTTTTATATATAAATTCTAAGTTTTGTCGTATTTTCTCCATGAGTTCTGAGTTATTTTCTCTGTCTTTCTCCTTGTCTTGAGATTTTGTGAAATGGTGATTTGAATTGGTTGTGCCATGAGAATGTTAAAGAAGTTGTGATGATCTTTTCACTTCAATCTTAATTTACTTTCAATCTGGTCAATTGATTTGTTAAAATATGTTAAGTTTTACAACTAAAGTGAAGATTA
>NW_018164591.1:736452-742210 GCF_001263595.1 Phalaenopsis equestris
GAGGGGAACGTGGGAGCTCCGAAGTGAGAGCTAGTATCCTCCCAGCCTAGCCGCAAATTCAATAACCAAGCATATGATTAGTCAATGTTCTTTATGCTTGGTCTAAAGGGTAAATAATAGATATGCTCCTATATGACACAATACAATTTGAAATGATTCAATTTATCCATTCACTTATATTTCTTGACAAGGAGAATGTTGTTTTTTTATATATTGAACTTCACATTAGAAACTTTATTAGCAGAATTAGTTAATTAAGAGTTTATTAAAATTACATTTTTATTTCAATTGCCTATTAGTGACAAATATGTAATTTGAATTATATTGTTGTGATTAAGTATTGATTTTTTAAAATCTTAGTCTGTAGCCTCTAATATTACTCCTTGTGTGATCGATATCCATGACTCCATTTGAGCCTATTACTTGAGCGATACGTATACTTGCATTGATAAATGTGACTTTGCAATTATTGAATATTTTATACACATGTTTATCAAATCTATAACCGTTGTCAAGTTTTTGGCGCCGTTGCCGGGGATTTAAATCTTCTAGCTGCAGTATCAAATTCTTGTATTTTTAAGCATATATAAAGTCGTTGTCAATATCATTATTATCCAAGAAAATATTATGATCAGTAGGTAGATTGACAATCTACTATGGACTAGATATGTGTTTGATGTTCTTGTGGATGTCTTTGTGCAAATATTAGTTGAGAAGAATATGATCCGTTCAGGATTATATTTATCTTTTTGCTATATCTCAAGTTTGTACTACGTAAGCAGGAAGAATTTTGAATAATAATATTATCTATAAATATTAATATGTTATAGTAATAACACCACACACACACACACATACAAACCAACTATTGATCTAAAGTGTTGGGATTATTTCCCTGATCAGAGAAGTTGGATGCAATAAGGAACCACTTCTGAGAGCCTTTGAAGTAAGACTATAGGGTTTAAGAAGTCGACAGGGAAGAAATCCTAAGGTTTAGTAGTTCAGTTCGAAGCTGCAAGTGTTGTATGAAGATTTGATTTAACACAAAGACTTCATTTCCAGACTTATTGAAGTGTTTAAATTGAGAAGATATTGCTAAACTCCAAGCAATTCATCTTGGTTGTCTAGATCATTCTCACTGATTTAATTAGGAAACTTCTTTTCTGGACTTTCCTCTCTTGCTTCTATCGAAGGGAATGGCTTAATATGTTGATCCACCAAATGGCTTTAGAAAATACTGGAAAGCATTACTTAGTGATGATGCAAAGCTTTTTTGAGAATGACACCAACTATGTGCCCATCAAGCCGATTTGTATGGGATCATATGGGATTGTTTACTCTTCTGCGAATAAGGAGAAAAATGAGAAGGTCGTTGTTGGCACCAACTTTTGATGTTACATGTGTAGGATATCTACTTGAATGTTTTGGAACATTATTTATTTCATACGTAGCTTCCAAAAGCTAAAGACATCCATTGAGGCTTTTCAGTGTGTGTTTAGGGCATGAAACTAGGTCTGAATTGACACACCCATGCCAGAGATTGGTGTTACCATTGGCAACAATTCTTGATGTTTCACATGTATAATGTCCTTTTGAATACAATGGGAATATATTTTATTCATACATAACTTCATGAAACTCAAGATATCTATAAAAACTCCTAACGTGCATTTATGACATGAAACTGGGTTTGAGTTGGTGCAGCCTTGCCCAAAAATAGTTACTCTTGTTTGACATTGTTATTTTTTTGATATGACACATGCTTTATGTTCATTTTAATGTATAAGCACCAAATTTCATTTGAAAATAGTCTCTCGTGGTCCAAAGGATCTATAAACACTTTAATAGATGTTTTGTGCATGAAACCTCATCAAAGTCATACATACCCAGAGATTTTACTTTGAGCACTTATAAGTTACTAGGCAGTATTTTTTATGCCCTAAGTTATTATTCTCTGCTGGTTTGTTTGTGCTAGCCAGACATCATCTTTGTACTTTTTGGTGTGCTTGCATGCTTGATATGCATGGTAGTATATTAGGACGTTCTTCTGCAGGAAGTCGTGTCTGTATGTATGCACATGCATAGGTACCATTGAAGGGGGAGCATATGATGATTTCTACTAATCCATTGCTTGCAGATGTCATTTTGCTTCCCTAATAAAAAGTCACGGCTCATTACACGTTGCATGTTTGTTGGATTTCCCGCTAACTATATTTTCATGCTTTCCCTTTTTCCTCTATACTTTTAAAATCCTTAAAAGAGTCTTGTATTATAAATGAGATATGGACACAAGTTCTGAGGTGTCAGTAGGACGAAACCACGTGATAGGGACCATGAGCAGTAGGCCATGAGCAGTAGACTGGTATCCCGTACCATGATTCAAAATTTCATTTATGGATAGAATTAGAACTAGACGTGTACTTATGCAGTGCCTGGTCGATTTTTTTTCTGGGATATATTGCCGACCCAACGACATCGTCCTTTCCTTATTTTTGGCTTGTTTACTATCTTTCTTGCATGTTTGCATGCGTAAATTATTTTCTCTTTTTATTTATAGTTGATCTATAATAATACAAACATTATAACTTGGACTCATTGAGAATTTTATAATTATAAATAATATGCATAACATGGATATCACCCAAGCCATTTTAATAGGGCATCCATACTTAGTACTTGAATAGATAACTGCATCATTCTACACCTCCTGAGAAGAAGCCCCTGTGCTTCTCCAACCTGATTGACCCAACATAGATTTCTACTTAGATGATAGTCTAGTGTGATTAGGTAGTTAGAAGGCTCATCGACTCAGACAGAGTGTAAGAATTTTTGTTAGGAATATTTCCAGCTTCGTAGCCAAACCTCCCTTTCTCTTCTTTTCCAATGACACCCTTGTCATTTCGACGGGTATAAGTCTCAACTTTCGGAGCTCTATTTGATAGTCATAGGATAGAGTTTTGTTCCTTTGATTTTATGGCTAGCAAGGTCTCCACAGATGATGCAATTCACGTATTACTGATAGAGATCTCCGAATAAGTTGGCTTCGCTTCCTTTATGACTGGTAGAATTAAGATCCTAGTGGCTCAGGATGACGGGTACCTTGTAGGGATTACTCCTTCCTTTGACTACCCTGTTAAGCCCTATCGCTCCTTGTTCCTTCATTAATATCATCTTGATGGACCAAATATTGGTGAGCTACCGCCTATTTGGGATACGACGATTTGTCCTCTGCCCTTACTACATGGATGTGTTTTGATGTATCAGGATCCCTCGTTAGGACGATTCAGTTATTTTGTAGGATATATATGCTGATGATTCCATTGCCTGAATGGAGCTGTGAGAGAATCACTCTCCACCTCGTGACTTAGCAAGAGCTTTAAAAGCATCTGAGCATTCCCTAGTGAAACAACTTTTCTTTGATAGCCCTGTGCTAGTTGTCACTTTAAATGTAAAAAAAACTCCTTAAATCAAGAGTACTCTTAGGAAACCCCCAATATGTAATTAAACAAGTGGTATACGTTCTCTTGGGAGCACTCTAGACCATAGAACAGACAAACATACCCGACTCTTTGGTTGTGGTTAGCTTTTATTGGCATTTCTTTCATGGATATTTAACACAAGCTATTCCGGTCCGAACTTTTTTGGACATATATACTTGAATTATCATAGCGAGGTTTGCCACATGGAAGCTCTCCACATTCTTTCTCTTATTAGTCCGCCCTTGTTGAATGCCCTATTATGCTGGTTCATCTCTTCTCCTGTTCCATATGATCCAAAAGAGAGACTTATTCGAAAAAGGGAAGTACGATGACAAATAAGTTGACAACTTCTTTAAAAATAAAAAGAGAAAGAAATAAAAATAGATTTATCATGATGTATATGTAAGAAAATATGTTTTTGAATGTTGCTTCCAATGTTGACAATAACATCATGTGTTGAATGTGCCATTGCATTGTGCCATTACATTTACTTGTCATGTTTCCTATATAAGCACATGTCTCCATATGCTTATGTTAGGTAATGGTATTTACATTTGCATTTATAGTGTTTTTCCTCCCATCAACACACGCTCTTATGTGTTTATGCAAGATATTGCCTTTTCACTTGCAAATAAAATATTCTAATGCAAGCATATGCATTGATATATTAAAGTTGGATATCTTCATATCATATGCACTGCACTTCATTTATTTACATTTACATGTCATTTTGTGTCAAGTGTACATCACATTTTGCACTTGTATTTGTAATCACATTGTTTTCTTTATGTAAGCACATGATCTCCCATGCTTATGTTAGAGCACATTTGCACTCACGTGTTTGATATCTCAAAGTAAGTATATATTCTCATTTGCTCATGTTGGATATTCATGTATCACATAAAGAGATAACTTGTCTAAAAAGCCCATATTGCATGACTTTACCTAGCATGAGTGATGTCACTTAGTATCTATGGCACCACATAGTATTGCCATAGACATATCATGATATGTTGATACAATCATACCACATAGAATGATTGTGCACTTCATTTTCTTTCGCATGCTTTCACATATGATCGTGTCACCAAAAGCGATCATGCTTTGTAAGTAAATCACACTTATTTCCACATGTTGTTTGATGTGAGTACTCATACCTAACATAGTACTAGCATTTAGCATGTCATTTCATCAATGTTATGGTTCCTCACACCATGCTCGAGCTTCCATATCATGTAAAACCACTTAGCATATCACTTTTAATTGCTCACACCTTGCTTGAGCAATCACGTCATACTAAACCACCTTACATTTTGCATCATTTCCACCTAGCCCTTTGATGAAAAATCACCCTTTTAGATGTTTGACTCGATGTTGGTTGCATTGCTTTAATGATCATTGCTTGTGAGTACATCTAAACGAGCAATGTGAGTTATTGTTTTGCAATCAACATCTATATGATTGTGTTAAGATTCCATAAAACCTAGCATGTGTCATTTAGGCATTGAATTTTAAAATAAAAAATATTTACATATTATTACTATTCATCATGTTTTAAAACATATTTTAAAATGAAAACACCCATAATTTAGACCATAAATAAGGTCAAGCTTTGAAATATATTTTACTTAAAATTATCATCTTTTATGTAGCATGTGTTTGATCGCATGGATCTATAGGATAGGGTTGGGGACGTCGACTCATCAAAATCATGCACTAACTTTATATGCACCTTTTGCACACACGTAGACGTATGTGATTAGGCTATGTTGTTCTAGATGCTTGTTTAGAATAGGGTAACTTGTAGTTAGAATCTTCATGTATGGCTATTATTCATTGGTTTACACATAGCCAGATATTTTATGTGTTGCCTTTTGTGTTTACTGAGTGTGAGACATGTGTACTAATATATTAGGGGTGATCTTCTTATAGAGAGTCACGTCCAATAGGAAGAAGCATTATAATTTAAACTAACACCTTTTTTGCGTGTGCTGCATTGCTCTCTTCCTATAAGACGTGGGTCATTATACAATTACATGAAATAACATGTAATAACTTTTTGATATAGGTGTTACCATCAATTTTTTATGTCACATGTGGTAGATGTGTGTGAATTGAGCTCAAATTATCTCGACCATTGTCGAAGTTGTTGAAATGATCTTGAATTGAAAAATAGATTGCACGAGCTTGTTCAGAACGTAAATTTTACACAGTGAAACATATTTAAAAGAAAAAAAAAGAGAAAACGGGATAAAATCACTTTCCACAGCTGATGCCCT
>NW_018164591.1:742310-743959 GCF_001263595.1 Phalaenopsis equestris
AACGGGATAAAATCACTTTCCACAGCTGATGCCCTGGAGGGCCGATCTCCATTCATGCGCGGCACTTGCCCCGTCCTCCCGTTATCGCGACCGAGACTAATAACAGTCTTCCCGCGCTGCCGGTCCTCCTCGCAGGTGACCGCTCCCTCTCGCCAACAGAACCCTCTCGCCGGCCCATTCCTCGCTTGCGTCTCTCCCATGTCCCCACTTTCTCACACATTGGGGCGGGGTGGAATCATCGCCGCACCCTTCTCCCGTCGGCACTCTCTTCCGCTGGCGCTCCCTTCCGTTGGCATCTCCTCCGCCCAGATGCCAGTTCACGTCGGTGCACCCTCACTCGGCTCTCCCTCTTACGGAAGATTCCCCCGCTTATGCCAAATCAAGCTCTAAGCCGCACTTGCCACGTCCTTCTCTTGTGGCCGGCTTCCTCGCCGGTACTCCCTATCACGGGAAAACATCACATCGACGCCCCTCTGCTCGGAAATAATGTCTCCGCCGACCCCTCTCGGCTCGAGGCCCACGCAAGTGTCCGACACATTTTGGCCCGAAGCCTCACCGGAGTTCCAACCACTGGCGATGCGCCGACGGGATTGCAGCTTACAGAGACCTGAAACTCTTTCTTCCACCTTGGGAGAGCTTTTTGAGAGGAGATTTTGATGAGAGCTTGGAGCTTCTTTTGGAGTTAGAGCTTGGAGTTGGGGGAAGCTCTTGCCTGATCCCTCTTTGGTGAAGCTGTCTTTGCCCTAGCACCGGAGGAGCTTGGAGCAAGCAAAGAACGCGCTCCATCAGACGTCATGAAGGTATAACTACTCTAAACCCCATTGTTTTTTCTTTTTGTCAAGCCTTCTAGATTCTGTGTTAGAGTTATAGGATTTAGGCTGATGTTAGAGGAAGCCCCATAAATTAGGAGCTCTTGTTGTGATCCCCTACGATCCATGAGTTTTCTTCCATAACCTTATCCCGCGACCTATATGGCCGGGATGATGATAATCCCGTGTTTGTTTGGTGGATTCACTCTCAATGATGGAGTTGAAATCACTTTGACTTAAAGAACAAGAAATTTCTTTGATTCTCGTTCCCTTGGTCGTGAAGAGTACGTCAATAGAGGAAACTTTGATCTTCATGAAGGTTTTATCTCATGGAAAAACTTCTTCACGTTTTGCCATGCCAAATAATTAGAGGTAGGCTCTTCGTTACACCGAGTAATGAACGGTTGCTACACACCTTCATCCACCTAGATCCTCGTGATATTGTTAGGATGAGCCTGGTTTGCCATCGAGTATGATCGGGTTTTCACTTTGCATGGTTGCATCCATTTCATTTGCATCGCATGATCTTTAAAATTCATATGCATGAACCTTTCTTTTTGCTTGTTGTCTATCGGCTACATACATTGGTCGGCCCAATCGGCCATCCTTTCGGTCAAGTTGACTGTCTCCGGCCCGATCAGGCGATCAATCACTCTCGATCGACCTGAACAATCGGGCACCTCCGACTCGATCAGTCGATTGAACACTCTCGGATAACTTGACCCAACGACTGCTACTAGTTCAATCGGTCAATAAATCACTTCCGGTTGACTTGACCAATCGGCCGCCTCTGATCCGATCCGTCAATTGACCACCCTCGGTTAACTTGATTGATCGAAC
>NW_018164591.1:744059-744770 GCF_001263595.1 Phalaenopsis equestris
ACTATCCTTGTCATCTCTCCAAACAAGAATAAAGCTGAGAATATTTTAATTGGGATGTGGCTTTAAAGGAGTCCAAATGTGGATAAGTTAGCAAAGGGAATTTTACATAAATACCATACAATTTTAATATTATTATATTATAATTCAAAATGAATATGCACAAAATACAAATTGAACTATAGAACTTGATGCTCATAACCTAAGTTCTCATTGTATATAATGAGATCACCATGCATTGTCATATATATGCCATTCTCTATTGCTAACTTGCTCTATAATCCCAACATGTAGTAAGCAAATGCACTAATAATACATAAAAAATGCAAGTAATGTCATTTCATCATAATTTCTAGCATGCAATGTGAAGGTTGATCTAGATGCATGCCTAATCATTACAATAGCTTTAAAGATCCCTTTAGGGTTCTATAGTCATTTCTATTGCTTTAATCCTATGCATCCCTTATTTTATGGAAAATCATACATGGTTAGTATATGTCATATTAGGAGAATATCATTAATACCTTCCAATATGCATACACTCATATCTTTCATAATACTATTTTTGTCAGAAACTAAGATCACTATAGATTATTCTAAATCCAATCACAGTCACATGTAATATCCCTAAATCCGTTCTTTATCAGCATATAAAAAATAAAGATTTTGTGCTTTCAGTATATAATAATTGCATTGTTTACAATTTTAAAAAAA